>NC_090744.1:21369628-21372128 GCF_036898095.1 Palaemon carinicauda
ATTGTAGGGTTTCTATTGAAAAGTAAGACAGATAACAGAGGGGGTTATTATTATTATTATTATTATTATTATTATTATCACTTGTTAAGCTACAATCCTAGTTGGAAAAGCATGATGCTATAAGTCAGGGGCTCCAACAGGGAAAATAGCCCAATCAGGAAAGGAAACAAGCAAAAATAGAATATTTTCAGAACAATAACAACATTAATATAAACATTTCCTATATAAACTATAAAAACTAACAAAACAAGAGGAAGAGAAATAAGACAGAAGCGTGCCCAAGTGTACCCTCAAGCAAGAGAGGGTTCAGACAAGTTAGAAAGTGTGTGGATTATGTATTCATTATAAAACTGTTATTTGGTATGTTAGAAAGAATTACAGGAAAAAGCTAGGGGTGGCACTCATGTACCTGAATAAATATGATGAAATGAGGAGCAACCAGAATATCTTTATGGGAAAAATAATTTGACATTAGATGGGAGAATGGAGACAGTTCTTGAAGCAGGACGACTGACAGGCCTGGAGGCCTACCTGGCGTCTGGTGAGAAAGAGAGGTGAGAAAGGTGAGAAAGAGTGGGAGAATTAATAGGTTGGGGTAATAGTAAGCCTGCAGATGACAAAATATTAAATTCAGATAGTAAAGATATATAAATCAGAAGCACGATGAGGTATGGAAAAATAAAAGTGATTGCTGCGTCGTGTCAAAGGGGCTTGAAGGGTTGCTGGTGAGCCTTTCGTGTTAGCAGATAAAGAATCTTGCGTTATGTAAGTTTTCAGCAAAGTGGGTTCATAAATGATGTAGCTTTCAAACTATTAACTTGACAAGCTTGTACGTTGTATGTTTTCCATGTAACAGCCCCACGGTAAGAGGATCCAATTGATGTGGAAAAAAGGTAACATACTGTATATATATATATATATATATATAAACATATATATTATATATATATAAACACATATATTATATATATATATATATATATATATACATATACACACTAGAGTACGTGACATGTCAAAAAGGATGGATAAATATTAAAACATACACACACACAAATTCTATCCTTCCCACTCCCTCCCCTTTCCTAACTACCTCTCGGGGTAACCCCCTCTCACCAGAGTATGACTATTCCTCTCCCCCTCTCAGGGAGAAACCAAGTAGTCATACGTTTGGCAATGCCGCTCAGCGTGACAGGAAAGAAATACATATTCATATATATAGCCAGACACTTGCTTTTTATCATATACGGGAGAAATATGTGTATGTGTGTGTGTGCGTACACTCCTTTGACTATCATAACGTGCGTGACCAACATAGTATTCAACTCGGGAAAATATGAATTTCTGACGCCAAATGTGCAGCTGGTAGACAGACAGGAATGCGGTTCAGCGGATGATGATGATGATGATGATGATGATAATGATGGTGATGATGATGATAATGATGATGATGATGATGCTCTTGCCTTTAGGAAAAAAAAAAAATGTTCCTGTGGCCTTTTGTCCTCTTTCTTTTTTTCTTTCTTTCTCTTTTTCCGAGCGTTTTTTAAGGGGATGCTGAGAAGCTGAGGAGTCTCCTAGGAAGAAATCTATCAATCTTGAGTTGTGAGAGAGAGAGAGAGAGAGAGAGAGAGAGAGAGAGAGATGTCTCTATTAGAAATGGAAAACTATTATAATTTTTATTCTTTATTAAAATTGCCTTATGCCAGCACGGCCATGCTCATTATAGCGACACTTAGAGAGAGAGAGAGAGAGAGAGAGAGAGAGAGTGTGTGTCTCTATTAGAAATAGAAAACTATTATAGTTTTTATTCTTTATTAAAATTGCCTTATGCCAAAACGGCCAAGCTCATTATAGCGACACTTAGGTAGGTAAAGAGAGAGAGAGAGAGAGAGAGAGAGAGAGAGAGAGAGAGAGTGTTACAATATACTCTAAAATATCAATGCAAACCCCCATGGACAAACAAATTTTAATATATATATATGTGTATATATATATATATATATATACAGAGAGAGAGAGAGAGAGAGAGAGAGAGAGAGAGAGAGTAGAGTGCTACTTACGCAATCTGTCCTTTTTAACTCTAAATAAAGGTTGCCTAAGAAATTCCTTCAGTTTGAAATGTATTAACTATATATATCTATCTATTAAGCTCTGTTGGACAAATAAATAATTAAACAAATCAACATGTGTTAAGAAGGGTAAGGTTAAAAAATTAAAACCTAAGACACAATGTATGATTATACGAAAATAACAAGAGGTAGGTTCTTCCCGGTGGCAAACTGGTTCAATGTTGTTAATGTTCTTAAACTGTTTTATTTTAATATTTCATTACTTCTTATATCGTTTATTTATTTCCTTATTTTCTTTCCTTACTGGACGGGGAGAGACCTATCTTGCCGGAGATACTAAGCAGTCATGTGTTTGACAATGCCGCTCAACGTGACAGGATATATATATATATATATATATAATATGTAATATATATATACATATATAT
>NC_090744.1:21382128-21385904 GCF_036898095.1 Palaemon carinicauda
ATAACACGAGTCCCTGCCTAATTTATTGTTTAACTGAAGAAAAACAGATGAAACATGTGACACACCTCTCTCTCTCTCTCTCTCTCTTCTCTCTCTCTCTCTCTCTCTCTCTCTCTCTCTATATATATATATATATATATATATATATATATATATATATATATATATAAACTGTACTAGTCAGGGCCATCCATACTAGGTTGGTTTGCTGTGAGCAAACCAAGCATGGTGATGAAAATGACGACCAAACCCCCAGACATGACTAAGTAGATATCTGAGGCCTTTGTCCTGCACTGGACTAGAAATGGCTGCATTGTTTTGAAGTTTAAATATATATATGTATACATATATATATATATATATATATATATATATATATATATATATGTGTGTGTGTGTGTGAGAGAGAGAGAGAGAGAGAGAGAGAGAGAGAGAGAGAGAGAGAGAGCACACATGTGGGTTTGGGTGTTTTTATACAGCCTATCTATATAAATATGAACAAAAGCTATGCGCCTTACATAACCCAGCCCACAAACCTTAAGGTTTCACACCGATAAGAAGTGTGTGTGAGTCACAGGAAACAGGTAACAGGTGAGAGCAGACTTACATAGCTGCACCACCTCCAGGTAATTGCAGGTAAGTGAATCCTTTAAGATCCTTGAGGCTCCTCCTTCTACCGCAGGTGAGCCAGAGATGAACTTGATTCTCGCTAATTTTTTTTTCTAAAGAAGTGGTCTGATGTATACAAGGAAGAGTAAGGAGAATGTATACCTAGATTCTATTTAATATAATAAACAAAAGCATATAGCGTTGTTAAATGCAGTTGATATAAATTCTTATTTTTTTTTCTTTAAAAAAAGATAATTAAATGCCGCTAATGAATAGCAGAGGCAAGGGACAATGACAATGCTCTAACAGGACAATGTCCTAGAGACTGAATATATATATATATATATATATATATATATATATATACATATACTGTATATATATATATATATATATATATATATATATATATATATATACTGTATGTATATATATATATATATATATATATATATATATATACTGTATACTGTATATATCTATATATATATATAAGATCAGTGCCCAAGCCAGCTCTTCACCCAAGCTAGGACAAGGGATGGCCAGGCAATGGCATCTCAAAACACTCTGACATTCTCTTTCATTAACAATCAATATTTCTCCATTCTCTCCACATAGCCAAGCCACCTCAATACATTCTGTCTCATTTTCTTTCATAAACAAAGTTTTGAACCGTTTCCTCTGTGTATACACATTTCTTATCTTTTCCGATTTTCTTACTCCAATAGACAGTGCATAGAGGAACCAGAAACCTTTATTGCTCTATTTTGTGACCCTTGTACGCCCTCCTGACCTTGACCTCGGCGCTGTTAATAAATCAGACATACTCGACATGCTATGGGGAAGACAAACATCAAATAAACCTAACAGAACTTAAAAACAACCCAGTTGAATCTTTCACTTAAGGTTACCCAACTCGAGAAAGTATGGAAAGAAGCAATTTCGGTTCATCAGCCGTAACTAGTCCACTGCAGGACAAAGGCCTCAGACATGGCCTTCCACTCTGTTTATGGTCTTTCTAAGACAATCCATAACAGCAAATTTTCTTAGCTCGCCAATCCATCGTCTTCTCTTCCTTCCCCTTGCTTCAAAAGTTCAAACTTGCAGCAAATGTTTTTATATTGAACAGGCTGACATGTCTTTATAAAGTTTATATATATGAAATATCTGTTTTGATGTTACTGTTTTTAAAATATTTTATTAATTGTTAATTATTCTTATCGTTTATTTATTTCCTTTCCTCAATAGGCTATTTTTCCCTGTTGGAGCCCATGGGCTTATAGCATCTTGCCTTTTCAACTAGGGTTGTAGCTTAGGTAGTAATAATAATAATAATAATAATAATAACAACAACAACAATAATAATAATAACAATAATAATAACAACAACGATAATAACAACAACAACAACAATAATAATAATAATAATAATAATAATAATAGGGACCCATTCTCATATTCTTCTTATCCATCTATTATCAGTCATTCTCATTATATGTCCAGCCCACCTGTTCCCTGAAAAATCTATTGCACCTCGTCGAGAAGACAGTATGTACCCCGCGTGGTACACAAAGCAAACTGAAAGTACCCGAAGACATAACTTACGCAGTCTCATAAAGTACCCAGTATTACACCATCAGGTTTTCAAGTACCCAACACTACTACAGCATATTTAGGACTCTACAATCGCCAGTCTATGAGCTTGATTCCTCAAGGATAAAGTTGTCTGTTTACCTGTATTTCTACTGTATATATCTAAATAGAAATCTATCCATTTACTGTACATATCTACTTCTCTCTCTCTCTCTCTCTCTCTCCTCTCTCTCTCTCTCTCTCTCTCTCTCTCTCTCTCTCTCTCTCTCTCTCTCTCTCTCTCTCTTTATGTTTATATATATTATATATATAGTATATATATAGCATATATATATATAGTATATATACATATATTTATATATGTAACTTAATCTCTAGAGGGTACACTTAAGCACACTATTCTATCTGTATTCTTATTTCCTTTGCTAACTGGGATATTTTTCCCTGTTGGAGCCCCTGGGCTTATAGCATCCTGCTTTTCAAACTAGGGTTATAGCTCAGACGATAATAATAATAATAATAATAATAATAATAATAATAATAATAAGTTTCTTCCTGTAGCTAAAGATGAAAAAAAACACCGATTTTCTGCACCGGTGAAGACTAGTAATTGGTAGCCAATTTGCCTCGTGCTATACTGCCATTAGTATTCAAAATGGATAATTACTCATACGTAACAAGCCTCAAAGATTATAGCATGCAAATCAGGCTTCCGAAGATAGAAGGCTTGTTTGTATAAAAAGTACAAAAATAAAAAATGCAAGACCAATGTATAATACAGATATAAAGGTAAAAATAGGAGAGAAAAATATCTTCTCTATATGAAAAAGAGAACATATCAGGCTTACGAAGATAGAATGGTTGTTTGTATAAGAAAAAAAATGCAAGACCAATGTATAATACAGATATAAAGGTAAAATAGGAGAGAAAAATATGCTCTCTATATGAAAAAGAGAAAGTGTTTGATATTATATATATATATATATATATATATATATATATATATATACATATATGAATATATATATATTATATATATATGAATATATATACAGTATACATATGAATATATATATAATATATATGGATATATATACGGTATATATATGAATATATAATATATATATACAGTATATATATATATATATATATATATATATATTGTCACGTTCACGGGAGGGATAAGGTAGTCATACCCTCGTGAGGGGGGTACCCCGAGAAGTACACTCGGAAACCACACTCTCCAACAAATTGCTATACTAGCGGGTTGTAATTAGGAAAGGGGGAGGGGGTGTGAAGGGCTGAATATGTGTATGTGCGTGTGTATGTGCGTGCACATATTTCTAAACATTTAAATGACATTTTTGATGGATCGGGTACACTTGTAAGTAATAAGAGAAAACGACAAATGAAGGGAAAAGTAAATGCAAAACAAAAGGCTGAAGGTGTACGGATAATTATTTACATAAACCTGAAAATTGAAAGCAACTCTTCACCATGTTATTTGTAATGATTAAACCCATCTTTACCCATTCATTAATGGTAATCAACCACACCCTCATGCCTATATGCAT
>NC_090744.1:21391404-21393904 GCF_036898095.1 Palaemon carinicauda
GACATTTTTTTTCTGAATCACCAACCCTCAAAATTCAATCAAAATCTATTAGTATCTTTTAGAACACATTTTACAAAAACAATAAATACATTAGGGAGCGAATAAATAAAAAATTTTCTGAGAGTGCAGACCTCCGCTAGGGCAGATTATGTCTCGAAATTTTTTTTCTGAATCACCAACTCCCAAAAAGTCATTCAAAAATCTATTGGTATATTTTTGACGACATTTTACAGGAACAAAAATACACTATGGGAGCGAATAAATGAAAATTTTCTGAGTGCAGACCTCCACCACAGGCAGCTTATGCCTCGAATTCTTTTTTCCTGAATCACCATCTCCCAAAAATTCAGTCAAAATCTATTACTATCTTTCTGACACATTTACAGGAACAAAAATACAGTAGGAGCGAATAAATAACAATTTTCTGAGAGTGCAGACCTCCACTAGGGCAGATTATGTCTCGAAACCATTCAGCTTGCCTTTTCCAGAATCAATTTCGACCGTAGGCGTATTTGAAATCTGTGTGACAACCATATGCCAACTTGGGGTTAAGGTTAGGGTTAATTCGGTTGACCTTTTTGCTCGACCTTGATCTTGACCTTTGACCAAGGACTTTCAAAACTGAATCACTTCCAAGTCTCAACATAATGAATAATCCCTGAAAGTTCCACTACTCTATGAGGAAAATTGTGGCCAGGAAGTTGTTCACAAACAAACAAACAAACCAAACAGGGGCGAAAACATAACCTCCTCTCAACTTCCTTGGCGGAGGTAAAAATATAATAGACACAAAATTCGCTTCTATGAAAGACAAAAGGTGTCAATGGCTCGCCCTACCGACAAAGGTCACTTCTTATAGACTGTGGGAAGTCGAGAGAGGAGAGAGAGAGAGAGAGAGGAGAGAGAGATGAGAGAGAGAGAGAGAGAGAGAGAGAGAGAGAGATGGGTGTGTATGGGCGCTGGTCGAGCAAGCCGCCTCCACGCGGTACGCCACCTACAGTTATCTACGCCCACCCTTATTATCATTATTACTATTATTAACATTATCATTACCATTATTATTATCATTATCATTAAATATCAAGTAGTTATTCTCATTTTATACATAAACATCTTACATTATGCATATTGAGTTCAAAGTCAATTATTTTAATAGGATTTTCACCCTTATGTATGGTTTATAAAAGTATATTTCATTTGTGCATGTTAAATTCCATACGTTCATTTCTGTTGTATAGAGGAATAGTTTGATTAAATATCGAAATTAAAACCTCGAAGCTTCTTTATGCAAATTATATTATGAGAATTACGTAAAAACACATTAGCACCCTGCTCACACACACACACACACGCGCATCATATATATATATATATATATATATATATATATATATATATATATATATATATATATATATATATAGCCGTATGTGTGTATATGTATTATATATATATATATATATATATATATATATATCACAGATCACTTTTATAAGGCCTATTGTGTCGATGTAAATATACCGGATACACACATACGCACACACACACACACACACACACACATATATATATATATATATATATATATATATATATACATATATATATATACATATATACATATATATACTGTATATATACCGTATATATATACATATATATATATATATATATATATAACAATTACTTTTATATATATCTAAGGCCTCTTTTGTCGGTCTTTCTTTCTGGTTCAATAAGAATGTATCAAAACACATTAATGAAGTCTTTCGTGGTCACATCCTCCCAACCTCAAAATTGGAGTAAAATAGGCTGAATGTTCGGTTGACCGCCCATATCCTTGTAGGAGGGGCTATTGAAACTGCAATTTGCAGCAGTCCTTAGGAGTTTAGTGCGAGCCAGTGATGAGAAAAATTACTATTTTGAATAGAAGGATGTTTTTAAGAACGCAGCTAATGAATATTCTAAGAAATTTCTTGTGTGTGAGAGAGAGAGAGAGAGAGGAGAGAGAGAGAGAGAGAGAGAGAGAGAGAGAGAGAGAGAGAGAGTCGACATCTATCTCATGCTTTCGATAAGAAAGGGTTAATTCGTTTTAATGATTACTTTGACAGCACTGAAGATTCTCTGCTTGCGGATTGTTGAGGAGAGAGAGAGAGAGAGAGAGAGAGAGAGAGAGTAGAGAGAGAGAGGAGAGAGAGAGAGAGGAGAGAGAGCGCTCCTTGACAAAAAAAATAAGTATTCATATTGCATTTTCTCATTAACTTCGGTTGACAAAACAATCGCCTTTATCCAGTTTAAAACAGTCTTATGAATATATTTTACTGTGGTGGCCGAAGCGGTAACGTTCCTGCCTGGTGAACGCCAGACTGGGGTTCGAGTTCCGCTCAAACTCTTAGTTTCTTTGGTCGCTGCAACCTTACCATCCTTGTGAGCTGAGGATGGGGGTATTGGGGGGAGCCTATAAGGGGTATCTGCTGAGTCATCAGCCCTCCTTGGTTCT
>NC_090744.1:21398904-21406404 GCF_036898095.1 Palaemon carinicauda
GAGTATAGAAGGAGAGAGAGAATCCATGGAGTGAGTAAATAAGGAGAGAGTATATAGGAAGCAAGAGAATCCACAAAGCGACTGAGTAAATAAGGAGCAAGAGAATCCACGGAGCGAGTGAATAAATGAGGAGCGAGAGAATCCACGGAGCGAGTGAGTAAATTAGGGGCTAGAGAATCCATGGAGTGAGTGAGTAAATAAGGAGCGAGTATATAAGAAGCAAGAGAATCCACGAAGCAACGGAGTAAATAAGGAGCAAGATAATCCACGGAGCGAGTGAGTAAATAAGGAGCGAGATAATCCATGGAGCGACTGTGTAAATTAGGGGCTAGAGAATCCATGGAGTGAGTGAGTAAATAAGGAGTGAGTATATAAGAAGCAAGAGAATCCACGAAGCGACTGAGTAAATAAGGAGCGAAATAATCCATGGAGCGACTGTGTAAATTAGGGGCTAGAGAATCCATGGAGTGAGTGAGTAAATAAGGAGTGAGTATATAAGAAGCAAGAGAATCCACGAAGCGACTGAGTAAATAAGGAGCAAGAAAATCCATGGAGCGAGTGAGTAAATAAGGAACGAGAGAATCCACGGAGCGAGGGAGTAAATAAGGAGCGAAATAATCCATGGAGCGACTGTGTAAATTAGGAGCTAGAGAATCCATGGAGAGAGTGAGTAAATAAGGAGCAAGTATATAAGAAGCAAGAGAATCCACGAAGCGACTGAGTAAATAAGGAGCAAGAGAATCCACGGAGCGAGTGAGTAAATAAGGAGCGAGATAATCCATGGAGCGACTGTGTAAATTAGGAGCTAGAGAATCCACAGAGCGAGTGAGTAAATACGGAGCGAAAAAATCCACTGAGCGAGTGAGTGAATAAGGAGCGAGAGAATCCACGGAGCGAGTGAGAAAATAAGGAGCGAGAGAATCCATGGAGCGCCGTGTAAATTAGGAGCTAGAGAATCCAAGGAGCGCGTGAGTAAATAAGGAGCGAGAGAATCCACTGAGCGAGTGAGTGAATAAGGAAAGAGAGAATCCACGGAGTGAGTGAGTAAGTAAGGAGCGAGAGAATCCACGGAGCGAGTGAGTGAATTAGGAGCGAGAGAATCCACGGAGCAAGTGAGTAATTAAGGAGCGAGAGAATCCACGGAGCGAGTGAGTAAATAAGGAGCGAGAGAATCCACGGAGCGAGTGAGTAAATAAGGAGCGAGAGAATCCATGGAGCGAGTGAGTAAATAAGGAGCGAGAGAATCCATGGAGCGAGTGAGTGAATAAGGAGCGAGTGAGTAATTAAGGAGCGAGAGAATCCACAGAGCGAGTGAGCAAATAAGGAGCGAGAGAATCCACGGAGCGAGTGAGTAAATAAGGAGCGAGATAATCCACGGAGCGACTGTGTAAATTAGGAGCGAGAGAATCCACAAAGCGACTGAGTAAATAAGGAGCGAGATAATTCATGGAGTGAGTGAGTAAATAAGGAGCAAGAGAATCCACGGAGCGAGTGAGTAAATAAGGAGCGACATAATCCATGGAGCGCTGTGTAAATTAGGAGCTAGAGAATCCACAAAGCGATTGAGTAAATAAGGAGCGAGAGAATCCACAAAGCGACTGGGTAAATAAGGAGCGAGAGAATCCACGGAGCGAGTGAATAAATAAGGAGCGAGAGAATTCACGGAGCGAGTGAGTAAATAGGAGCTAAAGAATCCACAGAGCGAGTGAGTAAATAAGGAGCGAGAGAATCCACGGAGCGAGTTTGTAAATAAGGAGCGAGATAATCCATGGAGCGACTGTGTAAATTAGGAGCTAGAGAATCCACGGAGCGAGTGAGTAAATGAGGAGCGAGAGAATCCATAGAGTGAGTGAGTAAATAGGGAGCTAAAGAATCCACAGAGTGAGTAAGTAAATAAGGAGCGAATACACGGAACGAGTGAGTAAATAAGGAGCGAGAGAATCCACGGAGTGTGTGAGTAAATAGGGAGCGAAAGAATCCACAGAACGAGTGAATAAGGAACAAGAGAATTCACAGAGCGAGTAAGTATAAATCCTATGACTCTCTCTCTCTCTCTCTCTCTCTCTCTCTCTCTCTCTCTCTCTCTCTCTCTCTCTCTCTCTCTCTCTCTCTCGTTAATCCGACACGTGCAGACGCCTCTATAGAGTTTCAGATTTTACGCCCCGACAACTAGACCCGATAAAGAGCGAGATATCTTCGCCATCACTCTAAGTCCCGTCCCTGTCACGTCACCCGAGTGGGATCAACCTACGCCCTGAATGGTTATCCCGTTGATAACAACAATAACATTAGTCGTCTCCTCTTCCCCTCCCCACAATCTTCTATCCCTTTCCTCTATTGCTCAAGGAAGTGCTTGAAATGAAGTTAAACGACACCAATTGGCGGTGCTAGTCGAGGAGATTTTTACTATCTCTCTCTCTCTCTCTCTCTCTCTCTCTCTCTCTCTCTCTCTCTCTCTCTCTCTCTCTCTCTCTCTCTCTGTGTTAAAGGAGGGAAAAATGGAGAAACATGGGCATACTCCGGAGACATAAAGAAAAACTTTTTATATATAGCAAATATCAATCAGGAGAAAATAAATATATGGCTTATCAAGCTAAAATTGAAAAGCTGTTTGTCGAACCTCGTCGGCAAAAACTCTGAAGATAATTTATAAAAAAAATTTAGTGTAAACAAATAATTTAGAATACAGTTATGATTATAGATGAATTTTCATTCTTTGGCCGTGTTTTACTAAGCCACCCATTTTAAAGCTATAATATTCTTTGAAGATATCTTGATAAATGGAATATCCTATACCTCTATTTGCTGCATATATCTTCCCATGACTAATTACACGTCCATCTATCATTCTATCTATTTAGAGACAAATCCATCCCTTCTTACTTATCTGTTTGACTTCTTTTACTATATGCTTTTCACTTAATTTACAAATAAATCGGGCAAAAACTTAGGGGAGTTTCGGATACACTACCCTACTTCATTCAAGGGTCAACTACTGCACGGCAATTGTTCAGGGGCTACTTTCCTCTTTGTAAGGGTAAGAGACTGTGGTAAGCAGCTCTTCGAGAAGGACACTCCAAAACCAAATTATTGTTCTCTAGTATTGTGTAGTGCCATAGCCTCTGTACCAGGGTCTTCCACAAATAAAAAATGGTAGAAACTATGCAAACTCAACTTGATAAAGACAATGCAAATGGAAAAATGAAGCTTTAATACCGCCAGCATTACGCCACTAGAGGCACACTGTGGGCGATACCCACTAAACATGTTCTTGTCAGAAAAAATGGCCTGATTTTATAATTTCCAGACACTAAGTACAAATCATAACCTAAATTTCATACCATTCAGTTCCAGACTTCGGAATTCTCATCTTTCTTCTTTGCTCCAAGAAACATTAATAAAGCTTTCATCTAAAAGACGTGTCCGGAGGCATTACCTATCTTTCATACCAACCACATCTAGACTTCGAAATTCTCATCTTTCTTCTTTGCTCCAAGAAACATTTACAAAGCTTTTATCTAAGACCTGTCTGGAGCCATTACCTATCTTTCATACCAACCACATTTAGACTTCAGAATTCTCCAACTCTCTTCTTTGCTCCTAGAAAAATTTACAAAGCTTCCATCTAGAAATCTTGTCTGAAGCAATTACTTATCTTTCATACCATTCAGTTCTATACTTCGGAATTCTCATCTCTTCTTTGTTCCAAGAAATATTTTCAACACTTTTATCTAGAAGTCTGTCTGCAGCCATTTAAATGTTAAGTTCAGTAACATCCATAAAATACCTGTCTGTCACAACACTATAGGTAAATAACAGAATATAAACAAAAATCAAATAATATCTGACACGTATTTGTCATCATTTCAAGACTAAGTTCCGTAAAATCCATAAAATAACAGTCTCTGTCACAACATAATAAATAAATAACAGAATATAAACAAAAATCAAATAATATCTGACACGTATCTGTCATCATTTCAAGACTAAATTCCGTAAAATCCATAAAATAACAGTCTCTGTCACAACACTATAAACACTACAAATAAACATATAAACAAAATTGAATAAGCCTATACCCAAGCGCGCGAGCACGCACCCTGGGAAAAAAATCTTGCATAACAGTAAAGCGAAAGAGAAAACTGGAAGTGAGAATGAAGTTGTGTCTCTCTAGCACGCAGGAGAGTCACTCGGCCGTGACGCCCACGTTGATGAGAACCAAGTACTGTGGGCGGGATCGGGCGGGAAGAAACGACTTGTGAGAGATAATGGGAGGCGATTGACGATGACCTGGCTTGAGTATTTAGTAGTTTTTATAAAGGAAATAATTGTGGATTTGAAGTTTTTTAGTTAATATCTGTAGTAAAGGCTGAGATGAAGAAAATGTATCGATCTATCTATTAATCACCTGTCTGTCTATCTAACTATCATCTATTTAATATGTCTATTTATCTATCATCTATTTAATGTGTCTATTTAACTATCATCTATTTAATGTGTCTATTTAACTAGCATCTATTTAATGTGTCTATTTAACTATCATCTATTTATTATGTCTATTTAACTATCATCTATTTAATGTGTCTATTTAACTATCATATATTTAATGTGTCTATTAAACTATCATCTATTTATTATGTCTACTTAACTATCATCTATTTAATATGTCTATTTAACTATCATCTATTTATCTAACTATCATCTGTCTGCCTGATAAAGAGAAGGTATCGATCTATCTATCTATCATCTATCGATCTGTATAACTATCATCTGTCTATCTATCATTTCTCTATCTGATAAAGAAAAGGTAACAATCTATCTATCCAAATATTCTGCCAATCTATCTGTATATATATATATATATATATATATATATATATATATATATATATATATATATATATATATACATACATATATATATATATACATACATACATACATATATATATATATATATATATGCACAAGCACTGAAATATGAAATCCATTGAATTTCATGCCTTCAATGATTACCTTTCAGGATATATTACAAAATATTTTAATTTTGATGAAGTTTCATTAATTGATAAAATAGGTTCAGATATAAATCAGAATGAGTATGTGGGAATGTATGTACTATTCTAGCTAAGTCTAGAGGCAGAAGAATCATAAACAAATAAAACTAATAATTGAGAGAGAGAGAGAGAGAGAGAGAGAGAGAGAGAGAGAGAGAGAGAGAGAGAGAGAGAGAGAGAGAAGGGAAAGAAAGGGAAAGGAAACATTTTTTTTTTTTGGTGAGGGCAGACATACGAACGCACGCAATAATATGCACGCACAATGACAATCAGCAACGGTGCATTTGGCATCCAGGGCATCACACCAGAGAGAGAGAGAGAGAGAGAGAGAGAGAGAGAGAGAGAGAGAGAGAGAGAGAGAGAGAGAGAGAGATAGCCCCGACCACCGTCTTCTGCCACCGGGTTTACTTTCTCTTGCAAAGGGTCGTGCGTGACTAATTAGTGGGGGGGAGGGGTGTTCCCATGAGGAGGGGTGTACCCAGGGGAGGGGAGGGGGGGGGGGGTAACCAGGGGGAGGGGTGTACCCATTGCCAACCTACAATGGCCTCTTTCCACCTGGCCTAATGCCCCTATAGTTTCCTTCTCCAATTGAGAGAGATCATTGGTGAGTTCTATGGTTTTAGTATTCGTGGCATCTTATGATAATTATTCTGCTGCTCAGTATCATCTCTTGGACAATTCAGGTCCATTATTATTATCATTATTATTATTATTATTATTATTATTATTATTAAAAGGAAAGAAATTAACCAGCTTAATGAGTCGAGCTTTCAGGTCCAAATGTGGCATTTACTGCATGGCCTGACTATGTGCTTCCTAAAGTATCTGATTGCCTAACTAATTAAAATTTAACTATGGTTTGATCACGTTTTTAATTTCAAAAAAAAAAAAAAAAAAAAAAGGAGAAAAAAAAATCCACCAACGCACATCTTAAAGGTTAAAGGTGTCTTAGTTTCAGGTCCAGGTTCAAAAGAATACCGTAGATGCTCAACAGAACGTCAGCTGGGCAAGACCGACCACCCACTGTGGTGTCCAACCACAGCAGTGGCCTCACCAGTAAACAGCTTAAACTTACGGTCCCAGGCTGGGATAGATCTGCTGCCATGCAAATGATAAGCGAACGCGTTACCACTGGACTAGCCAGGAGTAAACGCTGTACAAGTAATCCTAATTAAGAAGACACATTTAAAAGGTCAGAGGGTTGCTTTTAAAGAGTCTATTTTAAATACAAAGAACCCCTGGGACTTAAATGCAATGCCACCCCGCCCTCAAATCCTCTAGGTCCAGGCAACCGAAGCCTTCAATTAATCAACCACTGTGACAGGAGGAGCTTCTATGCTGTGGAGATTATTATTATTATCATTACTTGCTAAGCTACAACACTACTTGGAAAAGCAGGATGCTATAAGCCCAAGGGCTCCAACAGGGAAAATTACCCAGCGAGGAAAGGAAATAAGGAAAAACTACAAGAAGTTTAAGAACAATAACATTAAAATAAATATTTCATATATAAACTATAAAAACTCGAAACAAGATAGAATAGTGTTCCCAAGTGTGCCCTCAAGCAAGATATCTCTAACCCAAGACAGTGGAAGACCATGGTAGAGAGGCTATGGCACTACCCAAGACTAGACAACAATGGTTTAACTTTGGAGTGTCCTCCTAGAAGAGCTATTAAAGGAAGCTAATATTTCAAAACATAATGAAGATTTAGATCCTTGAGGTAAGAGGTTGGATGATATGGAGAGAAGAGGTTTGGTGGAAGAGGATGCCTTTGATAGAAGGCATTGAAGAGGAAGCATCAGGCAACCGACCCCTTAATGGATGGATAACGTTGGAATAGAAGAAGGTAGGATGTTGCATGTATGGATTTTACGCTGCACGCCCAGGGGCTTTCGACGATGATGTAAAACCCATAAAATTTCGTAACCGGGGAAATCTCTGAAGTTGCAAAAGGAACTAAAAAATTCAATGATTTTGGAAAGGAAAATGTAACAAACAAAGGAAATAAGGGCTGTTGCAGCCTATTGAAAACGCCCCCTGCCTGGCGATCTGCTGGATTCGATCCTTAAGCAGCTCTTCTAGGAGGACACTCCAAAATCAAACTATCGTTCCCTAGTCATGGGTAGTGCCATAGCCTCTGTACCATGGTGTTCCACTGTCTTGGTTTAGTTCTCTTGCTTGAGGGTACACTTGGGCATACTGTTCTATCTAGTTTTTCTTCCTCTCGTTTTGTTAAAGTATTTATATTCTATATAGGAAATATTTATTTCAAATGTTTTTGCTGTTCTTAAAATATTTTATTTTTCCTTGTTCCCTTTCTTCACTGGGCTATTTTCCCTGTTGGAGCCCCTGGGCTTATAACATCCTGCTTTTCCAACTAGGGTTGTAGCTTAGCATTTAATAATAATAATAATAATAATAATAGCTCAAGCTCGATAAT
>NC_090744.1:21411404-21416404 GCF_036898095.1 Palaemon carinicauda
TCTAATAATAAAACAATCAAATTCACACAATTTTTAGTGAGAGAGAGAGAGAGAGAGAGAGAGAGAGAGAGAGAGAGAGAGAGAGAGAGATAAATTTTCATTATCTAATAATGACAAAACAATAAAATTCGCACGAACTTTTAAAGAGAGAGAGAGAGAG
Source organism: Palaemon carinicauda (assembly GCF_036898095.1). NCBI lineage: Eukaryota > Metazoa > Arthropoda > Malacostraca > Decapoda > Palaemonidae > Palaemon > Palaemon carinicauda. The sequence goes on from NC_090744.1 coordinate 21,411,565, forward strand.
AGAGAGAGAGAGAGAGAGAGAGATTTTCATTATCTAATAATGATATAACAATGAAATTCACAAGCATTTTTTGTTTTACTTTTATTATTAAGTGGAGAAACCATTGGGAAACCCCCCCCCCCTCTCCCGCTTTGAAGGGTGACTCAAATAACGCATTATTGTCACCAGCACAACACCAAACCTATAGTCAATTTCTTTTAGCGAAGCATATTTGCACCGACTCACAGCGGTGCCCTTTTAGCTCGGAAGAGTTTCCTGATCGCTGATTGGTTGGACAAGATAATTCTAACCAATCAGCGATTAGGAAACCTTTTCAAGCTAAAAGGGCACCGTTGCAAGTCGGTGCAAATCTGCCTCGCTAAAAGAAATGGACTATAGATATCTGGTATGCCATGAACCTCAAAACCTTAGTCATGGTCTGCCACTGCCTTGGGGTAGAGTTCTCTTGCTTGAGGTTACACTCGAGAACACTGTTCTCATCTTATTTCTCTTCCTCTTGTTATTTTGAAGTTTTTGTAATTTGATGTTATTATTCTTAAATTGTATATCTCCTTATTTCCTTTCCTTATTGAGCTATTTTCCCTGTTGGAGCCCTTGGGCTTATAGCAGCCTGCTTTTTCATTATTCTTAAACTTCTCTCATAGTATATCTCCTTATTTCCTTTCCTTATTGAGCTATTTTCCCTGTTGGAGCCCTTGGGCTTATAGCAGCCTGCTTTTTCATTATTCTTAAACTTCTCTCACAGTATATCTCCTTTCCTCACTGAGCTATTTTCCCTGTTGGAGCCCTTGGGCTTATAGCATCCGGCTTTTTTATTATTCTTAAACTTCTCTCATAGTATATCTCCTTTCCTCACTGAGCTATTTTCCCTGTTGGAGCCCTTGGGCTTATAGCATCTGGCTTTTTTACTATTCTTAAACTTCTCTCATAGTATATCTCCTTATTTCCTTTCCTTACTGAGCTATTTACCCTATTGAAGACCTTGGGCTTACAACATCCTGCTTTCCCAACTAAGATTGTAGCTTAGTAAAAAATGATGATGATAATAATAATAATAATAAAAATAATAATAATAAGAAGAAATTGTCATGCCTGTAACATTTTATATTGGCTGATGCAATGTATTTTTTTTTTCAATTTGTTAGATAACATGTTACATTCGCTTCTAAATCCAGTTAATTTGTTGAATAACATGGCACATTCCCTTTGTTAATATACAGCTAATTTGTTAAATAACATGGCACATTCCCTTCGTTAACATACAGCTAATATGTTAAATAACATGGTACATTCCTTGGTTAAATTACGGTTAATTCATTAAATAACACGGTACATTCCCTTGGTTAAATTACCGTTAATTTGTTAAGTAACAAGGTAAATTCCTTTTATTATATTACCGTTAATTTGTTAAATAACATGGTACATTACCTTCTACGCACCGTTGATTTCTTACATAATACGGTACATTCCTTTCGTTAAATTACAGCTAATTTATTAAATAACGTGGTACATTCCCTTCATTAAATTAGACCTTAATTTGTTAAATAACATGGTACATTCCCTTCAATACATTCCTTTCGTTAAATTACCGCTAATTTGTTAAATAACGTGGTACATTCCCTTCATTAAATTAGACCTTAATTTGTTAAATAACGTGGTACAATCCCTTCATTAAATTAGACCTTAATTTGTTAAATAACGTGGTACATTCCCTTCATTAAATTAGACCTTAATTTGTTAAATAACGTGGTACATTCCCTTCATTAAATTAGACCTTAATTTGTTAAATAACGTGGTACATTCCCTTCATTAAATTAGACCTTAATTTGTTAAATAACGTGGTACATTCCCTTCATTAAATTAGACCTTAATTTGTTAAATAACGTGGTACATTCCCTTCATTAAATTAGACCTTAATTTGTTAAATAACGCGGTACATTCCCTTCTATATACCATGAATTTTTTTACAAAAAATATTCTCGGCCAGTAATGAGGTACAAGGTTGCACGCTAGCTTGTTCTCAACAACTTAATATTTGTTTTAGAAATATTGGAGGTAAACATAAAATGAAAAGTAGACTGGATTAATATTCTTATTTACTATGATAATTTCTATTACTGATATGATTATTATTAAGAATATATTCTTACGTAAGGTTCAAAAGACCACGAATTTGTATAGCACGGTAGAATCAATAGTTGATATATCAGATGAAACAAGAAAGAATTTAATGTGTATTTTATAGAAAATACCATATTAAAAAATATATGTACGTTAATGCAAACGACAAGAAAAACTTAGCGTAAATCACAATGAATAAAAAGAGAGGAATATAATAAACACACACAATATATATATATATATATATATATATATATATATATATATATATATATATATATATATATATAATATATATACAGTATATATATATATTACAGTGTATATATATATATACATATATATATACATATATATATATATATATATATATATATATATATATATATACAGTATGTATATATATATATATATATATATATTATATATATATATATATGTGTGTGTGTGTGTGTGTGTGTGTGTGTAAATATCACCAACGAAAGGCATTTAATACCGAATTCTATCTTGGGAATATATATCCACTTGGAATTCCCAAGATAGAATTCGGTATTAAATGCCTTTCGTTGGTGATATTTACATTGATTAAAATCACGTGTGCTTGTGATATATGTTGAGAATATATATATATATATATATTATATATATATATATATATATATATATATATATATATATATATATATATATATATATTATATATATATGTATATATATATATATATATATATATATATATATATATATATATATATATATATATATATATATATATATATATTAGCTAGCTGGATAGATAAAGCCGAGAATCAGTAGCCAGTGGCAACATCGTACGTCAGACAGCCACAACGGAGCAAACTGCCCAGGCAGGCGGCCAGGCCAAGGGGCAAGGGGTCAGGTGCATAAGAATGCTGCTGCTGCTGCTAGTCTTCTCCGCTTCCCATGGCATCATCATCTGTGCCAGGAATGCCCCTCCTCAGTGCCCAGATTCAATACAGGGGCATCTAATTGCCCCTCAAGGACCCCAATTTACATGACAAAAGCCTCGTCCGAGCGACAGGGGAGGATGAAAAGAGCGTATATCTGAAGAGAGACGGATCCGTGCAGCCATCCCTCGAGGGATGTAGTCCATTAGACATGTTTGGGGGATTCTTTCGCGCGTTAAACTGTGTTCTGGTTCGCATGTCAAATAGAATGCGGCTGGATGTTGACACTTTCAGTAGAGTTGATGAGGTGGAGAATTGACTTGCAGATGGTCAATGTTTTTAATGAGGTGTTGTGTTTGTGCTGTAATATGTTAACGAAGTCATATCTATCAATAAAATACTTGCAATCAAGAATATTTAATTCCAGGATTATAGTAGCATCCGCTGGAATGTATAATTAGCATTTGTTAAGGTTCGTTTGAACCTTAAATTCAAAGAAACAAAATAAAACAAACACACACAAAATATATATATATATATATATATATATATATATATATATATATATGTATATTACATATGTATGTATATATATATATATGTGTGTGTGTGTGTGTGTGTGCGTGTGTGTGTGTTCCGTGTCAAATCACAGCCAGGCGATTTTCTAATCCGGACAAAAAAAACGTACCTTAAAGAGGCCCCTTCCGTGAGAAATGGCCCTCGCTTCCATTAGAGGCCCTCCCTCCCTCCCTCCCTTCCTTTAGAGGCTCTCTCTCTCCCTCCCTCTCCCCCTATCCCTGGTCCAACGCCCTATGGTAATTATACGAAGAAGCGAGACCCTTCGAAGACAGGTCCGATAGAAAACTCCCTCCTGCGATTATCCGATTGAAACTTATGCTGTTTAAAGGTTTAAAGTCAACTCATGAATGGCAAAGGCAAAGGACAGTGACATTGCCCTAGCAAGCAGGACAACGCCCTAGAGACTGACCATATATACATATGATCAGTGCCCAAACCCCCTCTCCACACAAGCTAGGACCACGGAAGGCCAGGCAATGGCTGCTGATGATTCAACAGATAGACCTACAGGCTCCCCCAAATCCCCCATCCTTATCTCACAGGGACGGTAAGGTTGCAGACACTAAAGATAGCAAGCAGGACAATGCCCTAGAGACTGATCATATATCTATATGATCAGTCCCCCAAGCCCCTCTCCACCCAAGCTAGGACCAGGGGAGGGCCAGGCAATTGGTAATGGGTGCTGATGACTCAGCAGATAGAGCCATAGGCTCCCCAAAAACCCCATCCTTAGCTCACGAGGATGGTAAGGTTGCAGACACTAAAGGAACTAACGAGGTCCTGAGCAGGACTCGAACTCCCGTCAGGCGATCACCAGTCAGGCCACACACTGGTAGAATTCTTTAAGGCCCACACAATGGCGTCTCAAAATAGAAGGTTGTCGATGGAGAATATACATAATTTTCTAATATTTATAATGAGGAAATTTTGTACAAAGCCTTTTCCTTTGATATGGAACGTGCACCTAAGCGGCCTTGTGTGTATTTTTTTTTTTTTAATATTTGTCATTTGAAGTATAAAGGTTTAGGAAAACCTTACGATAGGTTGTTGTTTTCCGGTTTTGTGCATCCCATTTTATCATTATTATTATTATTATTTTTATCATTATTATTATTATTATTATTATTATTATTATTATGATATTACTAGCTAAGCTACAATACTAATTGGGAAAAGCAGGATACTATAAGCCCAAACGGCTCCAACAGCAAAAA
>NC_090744.1:21421404-21426404 GCF_036898095.1 Palaemon carinicauda
GGGACAGTGACATTGCCATAGCAATCAGGACAATGCCCTAGAGACAGACCATATATTATATGATCAGCGCCCAAACATCCTCTCCACCCAAGCTAGGACCAGGGAGGGCCAGGCAGTGGCTGCTGATGACTCAGCAGATAGACCTATAGGCTCCCCCAAACACCCCCAAACCTTAGCTCACAAGGATGGGAAGGTTGCAGACACTAATGGCACTAACGAGTCTGAGCGGGACTCGAACCCCCGTCTGGCAAACACCAGACAGAGACGTTACCAATCAAGCCACAACAAACCTACTTATCATGTATTATAAAGAAGATTTTATTCACATCTTCGAACCAAACTTGGAATGCAAAAATTTATCAACCAATGTATGTATATGAAGACGTATAAAGCTCTTTAACATTAGTTTTTTTCCACTCTATGAGTCTATGAACTGTAAATGTTAAAAATTTTAACTAAGTGATAAACATCTATACAATAAAGTATATAAGATAATCTAATTATTGTAAATATAATTCACGTCAAAATACAAGCATAATGCATTATTGAAACATAGAACCTATGAAAAATAATCTCTATGTTATTTTCCAATAAAAGGTGGAAATATTAATTGTTATCCATACTGATAGGTCCTTTTGGATCTTCAATAGAAGAGTACAAATGGGAAGAGAGAGAGAGAGAGAGAGAGAGAGAGAGAGAGAGAGAGAGAGAGAGAGAGAGAGAGAGAGAGAGAGAGAGAGAGAGAGAGAGAGAGAGAGAATAAGTGTTTTTATTTATTGTCTCTGAATATTTCATTTTCCCATCACTATGAAATCTTATGTAATAGTATTCATTGTTTTACACACTCTAATATCAATTTTAGTCAATATACTTTGAATTGAGGAATACCATCTTTATCTCCGTAGTTGAAAACTTTTTTTACAATTATAAGTTGGGTGAACGACGTAAAAAAGAATATCTGCGTTTAGATTTGCTACGTAAAGAATATTGTAGTTGGCCCAAAACCCGTTTTCTTTAAAATTAGCCCATTCTCTATTTTATGTTATATGAGTGACTACCTTGTCCTGATACTTTCGCGTACGAATAGTTGGAAAGGTATACGTGTGTGTGGTGTGTGAGAGAGAGAGAGAGAGGAGAGAGAGAGAGAGAGAGAGAGAGAGAGAGAGAGAGAGAGAGAGAGAGAGAGAATCTTCACCAACAAAAGGGAGCTGAAATTAATAAAGCAATAAAACCTAATGGCTAAATGGCTAATGTCTCCTTACCTGCCACCAACAGCGAAATCCGTGATAGCATAGAAGTAGGACTTCAGTACTTTGGGATCCTTGAAGACTTCGTCACGGAAAGTGTTGAGTCGGTTTAGCGTGATTCGGATGTCTGTGGCTGTTACCCAATCCTGGTAAGGAAGATATTATGATGTTATTCACTCTTTAGAAATGGATTATTATTATTATTATTATTATTATTATTATTATTATTATTATTATTTAGGCTATACCACAAGTTCGAGACGTGTGATCTCTCCACTTCATTAAACCGAAGTTAAACACTCCAAACCCTCTTTTCATCTACACTGTCCTTTTCACCAATTTATCTTTTATCAACATTTCCCATCCTTTACATTCTTCTCACTCCACATATACTAAGCAAACGAATTCTATCAAAAGCCTTAACATTCAAACCGCACTTCCATAAAGGAGATTTGGCTCAAAACTTTCTAAATTTTTCCTCAATGGATACTCTCAACACCATGTTGAATTCATTGTTTCGCCCATTATATGACTCACTTCTTATTTCATTCAGTCATCACCTATTATATTTACTTACAAACTTCCAAATACTTATATGAATATACTGTTTTAATTCTTCAACCATTCATATCAATGCTCTATTTGCCCACATAACTTGATTTGTCTCCACATTCACTCAAAGCTTTCTCTTTGCAGCATTTTTAAACTCTTTCTCTAGTTTGTGCAATTTAATTTCCTTGTTCACAGTCAACACTGTCATATGCACATATCCTCACTCAATTACATATTTTCATGCCATAAAATTGACGTTCATCTAATGCCCTTAGCTTTTCCCATAATGCTACTTGACGAACTTTTGGAGCAAACCAGCCTAGTAGTTATACAGGTACAACTTTGTTTTCTTTACTCCTAACCTCTCATATAAACTCACGTTACTTTCCATCTGTTACTCATTTAGTCATCTGTCTTATTTTCTTTGCAAAATTTCTTCTATATACATTACCCAATATCTTAAATGGTTTCATTATCTCCTCATGCTTCTAGTCACTTATCTAACCTTTTTCATTCCACAAAGAAACAATTATTTCTTTGGACCTTTTCCCTCAACCAGATCTCCCTTACACACTCTCGTCAGCCACTATTATTATTATTATTATTATTATTATTATTATTACTAGCCAAGCTATAACCCTACTTGGAAAAGCAAGATGCTATAAGCCCAAGGGCTCCAACAGGGAAAAATAGCCCAGTGAGGAAAGGAAATAAGGAAATGAATAAATGATGAGAATAAATTAACAATATATCATTCTAAAAACAGTAACAGCGTCAAAACAGATATGTCCTATATTAACTATTAACAACGTCAAAACAGATATGTCCTATATAAACTATTAACAACGTCGAAAACAGATACGTCATATATAAACTATAAAAAGACTCATGTCAGCCTGGTCAACATAAAAATATTAAATCTCACTAAATTTCATATTCATCACCATACCTCACCATCTCACTTGCAATCTATTTACCACCTGAGCACTTTCCATTATCCAAATTCTTTAATGTTCTTCCTATATTTTCCACATAAACTTCCTCAGTAATTAATTCTTCAATATACATTAACCATTTCACGCTTACATCAATCTTTTAATCAACACAGGACTCATTTTTCTCTAGACTTCTCTGTTTCCTATTTTTTAATTACCTGAATGTCTTTCATGAATCTGCTTGTCTAGGGAATACCTTAATTTTCTCCTCACTGGGCTATTTTTCCCCGTTGGAGCCATTGGGCTCATAGCCTCTTGCTTTTCCATCTAGTTGCAGCTTAGCTAATAATAATAATAATAATAATAATAATAATAATAATAATAATAATAATAATAATAATGAATTTCTCAACCTGAAATCAAAACCTTTTCACTTATTCTATCCTGTTATATATATACATAGTTATCACATCCCTTGGCCACAAAAAAAATCTAAATAAACAACATTACAAACCGGTTATTCGTGAAACACTCCCTCCTGACTACATGACCCCATATTTTGCACTACATCTATCTACATTTGTTCCTTTCGTTTCGATGTTTCCATCAGAGAGAGAGAGAGAGAGAGAGAGAGAGAGAGAGAGAGAGAGAGAGAGAGAGAGAGAGAGAGAGAGAGAGAGAGAGAAAGTATTATTATCACTAGCTGAGCTACAATCCTAGTTGGAAAAGCAGGATGCTATAAGTCAAGGGCTCCAACAGGAAAATAAACCCAATGCAGAAAGGAATAAGGAAACATAAAAGAGTGTGCCTGAGTGTACTCTCAAGCAAGAGAACTCTAACCTAAGACAGTGGTAGACCAAGGTACAGAGGCTATGGCACTACACAATACTAGAGCAATTATCTTAATTTTAGAGTGCCCTTCTCCTAGAGGAGCTGCTTACCATAGCTAAAGTCTCTTTTATCCTCAGCAAATGCAAAGTAGCCACTGAACAATACAGTACATTAGTTAACCCCTTGAATGAAGAATTGTTTGGTAATCTCAGTGTTGTCAGGTGTATGAGGAGAATGTGGAAAAAATAGGCCAGACTTTTCGATGTGTGTAGGCAAAAGGAAAAATGAGCCGCTACCAAAGAGGGATGCAATGTAGTACTAACTGGCAAGTCTAGCGGTGACATTCAGATCTCCCAGGACAATTCTATCCTGTTCGTAATAGTAGGCAGGCAGTTAATTCTAATAGCCAGGCCTTCTCCATCACGAGGCTCAATACTACGCAGTACTCTAGAATTTTATTCCAGCTGTGACCAAGTTGTGGAATGATCTTCCTAATCGGGTGGTTGAATCAGTAGAACTTCAAAAGTTCAAAGTTGGAGCAAATGCTTTTTTGTTGACCAGGCGGACATGAGTCTTTTTATAGTTTATTTATGACATATTTGTTTTTGTTGTTGTTAATAGTTTATATATGAGATGTCTGTTTTGACCTTGTTACTTATTTTAGAATGATTTATTGTTAATTTGTTCTCTTCATTTATTTATTTCCTTATTTCCTTTCCTCACTGGGCTATTTTTCCCTGTTGGAGCCCCTGGGCTTATAGCATCTTGCTTTTCCAACTAGGGTTGTAGCTTGGATAGTAATAATAATAATAATAATATCCCAACTTACCTGTAATTGTGCGCTATCTTCAAAATTATAAGCCGAGGGTCTTCCTTCTAAAGTAGAGAAGGCAACTGTACCGGCAGTGAGGGGAGAGATGTCGGAAAATTCGCTCGTGCAAAGCGCCCGAGTCTCGAATTCCTTCTGGACGTAGTCTGAATCGAGCAGGCCATAGGTGTCGCGACAAGTTGCACTGAAGTAATATAATAGTATCAGAAAAAGATATGAAAATATATTCTCATACAATACTTTTTTGAAAATTATTTTATGTAAATATCGGGGGAATATTTTAGTAAATATTGGAGCACTAGAATAACACAGCGTCAGGAACAAAAAAAAAAAAAAAAAAAAAAAAAGTCTCCTAAAATACTTTTTTGGAAATTATTTTATGTAAATATTGGGGGAATATTTTAGTAAGTATTGTAACACTAGAATGACACATCATCAGGAGAAAAAAAAAAAAAAAAAAATGAGTCTCCTAAAATACTTGTTTTGAAAATTACTTTACATAAATTTTAGGTGAATATTTTAGTAAATATTGTAACACTAGAATGACACAATATCATCAGGGACAGACAAAGATGAAAAAATAGTCTCACAAAATACTTGTTTTGA
>NC_090744.1:21431404-21446404 GCF_036898095.1 Palaemon carinicauda
AAATTTTCCTTATGGCATCATATTTTCTATTTTATTAACCTAAGCATGTTATGATTAAAATTAAATATATTACTAGGTTATATAATTCGTCATCTGATATTAGATTGTTATTTAGGAAGTCATCTTTAAAACTAGAAAAGGAAAATAGTGGTAATAAATAATTGTGATAAAATATAAATTTGAAGAAATATTTCTAATTATTTGTTAAATTCTCTGATCTAATTTTGTTCATGGTAGATTGGTAATGATAATGACAATAATAATAATAATAATAATAATAATAATAATAATAATAATAATAATAATAATAATAATAATAACATCAATAGATTATTTTTGAGGATCTTTAAAACTAGAAAAGGAAAATAGTGGTTATAAATAATTGTGATAAAACGTAATATTTTAAGAAATATTTCTAATGATTGGTTAAATTCTTTGATCTAATTTTGTTCATGATTTATTGATTTGAAGTTCTCTGGCTTCAAATCAATCAAGCACGAACAAAATTAGATCAGAGAAATTAACCAATAATTAGAAATATTTATTCAAAATTACGTTTTATCACAATTATTTATTACTACTATTTACCTTTTCTAATTGCCTTAAAGATGACTACCTCAAAAAAATAATCTAGTGATGTTAAATGACGAATTATATAACCTCGTATTGTATTTAACTTTAATCATATGAAAAATGTATAAGAGGATTTATGCAAAGATGATTTTAACATTGCCTCATGAATATTTTCTCTATATCATTCACTCACACAACTAAACAGACAGAAAAAAATCAAACTAACGAACATACAAATGAATTGATAAATAGATAAACAATATAGAAATAAAACAAATTAACATATTAATGAATTAATAAATCGATGCATAAATGTTTAAAAATATGAATATCAAACCAAGGCTTGTAATACCAAAAACAAAATTGCAAGATATCTTTTGGAGCACAACATAATAATTTAATAACACCTCATTATTATTATTATTATTATCATTATTATTAGCATTATCATTAATATATTATTATTATTATTATCATTATTATTAGTTGTAGCAAAAGAGTGGGGGAATAGAGTAGGTGGATGTAAAAGGGAGGTAGTGAGGATTGAAGAGCTAATAAAACCGGGGGTAAAAAGTAAATATCAGGAAAGGTTGAAAATGGCATATGATGAGGTGAGAGTAAGAGAAACTGGTAATTTAGAGGAGGAATGGAAGTTAGTAAAAGAAAATTTTGTTGGGATTGCAAGTGATGTATGTGGCAAGAAGGTTGTTGGAGGCAGCATGAGGAAGGGCAGTGAATGGTGGAATGAAGGAGTGAAGGTGAAAGTGGAAGAGAAAAAGAGGGCTTTTGAAGAATGGCTGCAGAGTAATAGTATAGAGAAGTATGAAAAATATAGAGAGAAAAAGGTGGAAGTAAAGCGCAAGGTACGTGAGGCAAAGAGGGCAGCTGACCTGAGGTGGGGTCAGGGATTGGGTCAGTCATATGAAGAAAATAAGAAGAAGTTTTGGAAAGAAGTGAAGAGAGTAAGGAAGGCTGGCGCAAGAATTGAAGAGACAGTGAAAGATGGAAATGGAAGGTTGTTAAAAGGAGAGGAGGCAAGGAAAAGGTGGGCGGAATATTTTGAAAGTTTGCTGAATGTTGAGGATAATAGGGAGGCAAATATAATTGCTGTTCCAGGTGTTGAGGTGCCAGTGATGGGAGATGAGAATGAGAGAGAGATAACAATAGAGGAAGTGAGGAGAGCACTAGATGAAACGAGAGTAGGAAAAGCATCTGGTATGGACGGTGTGAAAGCTGAGATGTTGAAGGAAGGGGGTGTGACTGTACTTGAATGGTTGGTGAGATTGTTTAATATGTGTTTTGTGTTGTCAATGGTACCAGTAGATTGGGTTTGTGCATGTATTGTACCACTATATAAGGGTAAGGGAGATGTGCATGAGTGTTGTAATTCAAGAGGTATTAGTTTGTTGAGTGTAGTTGGAAAAGTGTATGGTAGAGTACTGATTAATAGGATTAAGGATAAAACAGAGAATGCAATCTTGGAAGTACAGGGTGGTTTTAGAAGAGGTAGGGGTTGTATGAATCAGATTTTTACAGTTAGGCAGATATGCGAGAAATATTTAGCAAAAGGTAAGGAGGTGTATGTTGCGTTTATGGATCTGGAGAAAGCATATGATAGAGTTGATAGGGAAGCAATGTGGGATGTGATGAGGTTATATGGAGTTGGTGGAAGGTTGTTGCAAGCAGTGAAAAGTTTATACAAAGGTAGTAAAGCATGTGTTAGAATAGGAAATGAAGTGAGTGATTGGTTTCCGGTGAGAGTGGGGCTGAGACAGGGATGTGTGATGTCGCCGTGGTTGTTTAACTTGTATGTTGATGGAGTGGTAAGAGAGGTGAATGCTCGAGTGCTTGGACGAGGATTAAAACTGGTAGGCGAGAATGACCATGAATGGGAGGTAAATCAGTTGTTGTTTGCGGATGATACTGTACTGGTAGCAGACACAGAAGAGAAGCTTGACCGACTAGTGACAGAATTTGGAAGGGTGTGTGAGAGAAGGAAGTTGAGAGTTAATGTGGGTAAGAGTAAGGTTATGAGATGTACGAGAAGGGAAGGTGGTGCAAGGTTGAATGTCATGTTGAATGGAGAGTTACTTGAGGAGGTGGATCAGTTTAAGTACTTGGGGTCTATTGTTGCAGCAAATGGTGGAGTGGAAGCAGATGTACGTCAGAGAGTGAATGAAGGTTGCAAAGTTTTGGGGGCAGTTAAGGGAGTAGTAAAAAAAATAGAGGGTTGGGCATGAATGTAAAGAGAGTTCTATATGAGAAAGTGGTTGTACCAACTGTGATGTATGGATCGGAGTCGTGGGGAATGAAAGTGATGGAGAGACAGAAATTGAATGTGTTTGAGATGAAGTGTCTGAGGAGTATGGCTGGTGTATCTCGAGTAGATAGGGTTAGGAACGAAGTGGTAAGGGAGAGAACGGGTGTAAGAAATGAGTTAGCGGCTAGAGTGGATATGAATGTATTGAAGTGGTTTGGCCATGTTGAGAGAATGGAAAATGGTTGTCTGCTAAAGAAGGTGATGAATGCAAGAGTTGATGGGAGAAGTACAAGAGGAAGGCCGAGGTTTGGGTGGATGGATGGTGTGAAGAAAGCTCTGGGTGATAGGAGGATAGATGTGAGAGAGGCAAGAGAGCGTGCTAGAAATAGGAATGAATGGCGAGCGATTGTGACGCAGTTCCAGTAGGCCCTGCTGCTTCCTCCGGGGCCTTAGATGACCGCGGAGGTAGCAGCAGTAGGGGAGTCAGCATTATGAAGCTTCATCTGTGGTGGAAATGTGGGAGGTTGGGCTGTGGCACCCTAGCAGTACCAGCTGAACTCGGTTGAGTCCCTGATTAGGCTGAAGGAACATAGAGAGTAGAGGTCCCCTTTTTGTTTTGTTTCATTGTTGGTGTCGGCTACCCCCCAAAATTGGGGGAAGTGCCTTGGTATATAGATAGATAGATTAGCATTATCATTAATATATTATTATTACTATTATTATTTTTATTATTACTATTATTATTATTATTATCATTATCATTACTATTATTATTATCATTATCACTATTATTATTATTATTATTATTATTATCATTATTATTATTATTATCATTATTATTATTATTATTATTATTATTATTACTTCCTAAGCTACAACCCTAATTGGAAAAGCAGGATGCTATAAGCCCAAGGCCTCCAACAGGAAAAACAGCCCAGTGAGGGATGGAACTAAGGAAATAAATAAACTACAAGAGAAGTCATTAACAATTAAATAAAACAGAAACAATAAAATAAATCTCATATATAAACAATAAAAAACTTTAAAAAACAAGAGGAAAAGAAATAAGATGGAATAGTGTGCCCGAGTGTACCCTCAAGCAAGAAAACCCCGAGACAGTGGAAGGCCATGGTACAGAGGCTTTGGCTTAATGAAACAGTTCCCAACCAGATTTCAAAACTGGATCAAAGCAGTTTCAAGAGGTCAAGGGGTGACCTTGATAGGGTGTATTAGAAGCAATGTATTTAAGACCCCTTCCATTTATCATACAGTTTCAATTGACTTCAGTTGAACTCGACAAGTGAATGGGATAGAAAGAACCTCTTGCTATATGTTATTATTATTATTATTATTATTATTATTATTATTATTTACTAAGCTAAAACCCTACTTTCAAAAGCATAATGCTATAAGCCAAGGGGCTCCAACAGGGAAAATAGCCAATAGAGGAAAGGAAACAAGGAAAAAAAGAAATATTTTAGGGACAGTAACAATATTGAAATAAATATTGTATATCGACTATAAAAACTTGAACAAAACAAGAGGAGGAGAAATAAGATAGAATTATGTGCCCGACTGCACCCTCATGCAATAGAACTCTAACCCAAGACAGTGGAAGACCATGGTACAGAGGCTATGGCACTACCCATATATACATACATGATCATTTTACACATTTAGACGTGTTTTTCATATTCATATAAGCCATATATTATACTACTAATATCTGGATTCTCTCTACCTCGGGATCAGAGACCCAAGGAGGAATCAAACTCAAAGATAATAGCTTCTGGTCGGCCAGGGAATCGAACTTGGGCCCAAGAAACTGAGGTTCTATTGACTTAGCAATTCAACCACAATATACCTCAGTTTCTTGAGTCCGGGTTCGATTTCCCGGCAGACCAGAAGCTATTATATTTGAGTTGATTCCCCCTTGTGTCTCTGATCCCAAGGTATAGAGAGAATCCAGATATTTGGAGGAGTATGATATAGGGCTTATATGAATATACATACATATATTTATTTAGCTGATAGGAAAGATGTGTGAAAGGAGGGCCAGTTAGCTAGCTTACTATGGTAGGGAATAGGTTGGAAAGTTAAGTATTAGCAAAAACTAATGTAAAATGTAATCCAACCAGTTTTTTTTTTTTTTTCTTTTTTTTTGGCTGATAGGAAAGGAGGGTGAAAGACCACTGAGGGCAAGTTAGCTAGCTAACCATGGTTTAGAACAGTTTAGAAGGTTAGGTATTAGCAAGAGTAATGTAAAGTATGGTTCAACCACAATTTTATCTATATTAAAGGTACATTTTCTTGATATGGTCTTTCTATTAGAATTTGCATCGAAGTTTTTTTTTTTTAGCTTATAGGAAAAATGGGTGAAAGAAGATGAAGGTCAGTTAGCTAGCTAACGTCGGTAGGGAATAGTTTGGAAAGTTCAGTATTATTAAAAGTAATGTAATGTGTGATTTAAACAGAATTCTACTTATATAAAGAAACATTTTTTTTTTTACATACATTCATACATACAAACTTACATACAAATTTTAAACTATTTGATTTTTTTTCTTTGATTTTTTTCCTTCAGTCAAGTAGCTGCTAATGATTACTGACATGGCTACATTAGTCTTGGCAGTTATGAAATAGAATATGAATTTTTTTTATATTTGATAAATGTGTGATTGGTCGACACACTCACCGCTTGCTCTGCATATAAATTGATAAATTTGGTGGCTTGTCATAACATCCTGATTCAAAGAAAATAATGATGTTATCTTAAGTAAGAACTACTTATGAGAGGGTTGAACAATAACACCATCCCCAATGAGTTAAAAAGTACGTTTTAAAACTAAAATATACAATATTCCGCAAAAAGAAGTCTATAGCCAAAACCGCTTATATATAATCAATGACTACCTAAAGACTATTAATAAATAACATACATAACATCTGCCAAGGCACTTCCCCCAATTTTGGTGGGTAGCCGACATAAAAAAAAAAAAAAAAAAAAAAAAAAAAAAAAAAAAATCAATGAAAATTCATCAGTACCATTAAAGTTACATTCAGATCTTCCTGGACAGTTCCATCCTGTTCAAAATACTATACTCTTTTTTTTTTTTAATGCGGCGCATTTGCACTGACTCGCATTGGTGTCCTTTTAGCTCGGAAAAGTTTCCTGATAACTGATTGGTTGGACATGATAATTCTTACCAATCAGCTAGCATGAAATTTTCCGAGCTAAAAGGGCATGGCTCCAAGTCCGTGCAAATGCGTCTCATTAAAAAAAATTGAGTATAGGCATGCAGTTAATTCTAATAGGCCTTCTCCATCATGAAGCTCAATACTACACAGTAGTCTAAAAGTTCTATTCCAGCTGTGACCAAGTTGTGGAGTCATCTTCCTAACCGGGTAGTTTAATCGGTAGAACTTCAAAAGTTCAAACTTGCAGCAAATGCTTTTATGCTGAACAGGTTTACAAAAGTCTTTTAATAGTTTATATATGTAATGTCTGTTTCGATGTTGTTATTGTTTTTAAAATATATTTTAAGATTGTTCATTATTTCTCATATCGTTCATTTATTTCCTTATTTCCTTTCCTCACTTAGCTATTTTTTTTTGTTGGAGCCCTTAAGCTTATAACATCTTGCTTTTCCAATAGGGTTGTAGCTAATAATAATAATAATAATAATAATAATAATAATAATATCATTATTATTACTAGCCAAGGTACAACCCTAATTGGAAAAGCAAGATGCTATAAGCCCAAGTGCTCCAACAGGGAAAAAAAGCCCAGTGAGGAAAGGAAATAAGGAAATAAATAAATGATCCGAATAAATTAATAATATATATATCTTTCTAAAAACAGTAACAGCGTCAAAACAGATATGTCCAATATAAACTATAAAAAGACTCATGTCAGCCTGGTCAACATAAAAACATATGCTCCTACTTTGAACTTCTGAAGTTCTACTGATTCAACTACCCGATTAGGAATAATAATAATAATAATAATAATAACAATAATAATAATAATAATAATCAAAGAGTAAGAAATGGATAAGCAAAGAGACATATTGATGGGGACTGTCAATTGCATTTACAGGTTTAAAGGTAAATCATGAGTAGCAGAGGCGACTGGCAGGAATATGTTCAAAAGACTGACTATTATGACCAGTCCCCGTGCCCCTTCTTCTTTTAGCTAGGACCAGGGAGGACCAGGTAATGGTTGCTGATGACTCAGCAGGTAGACATACAGGCTCACAAGGATGGTGAGGTTGCAGACAATACTAGAAACTATTGATTTTAAGCGGGTATCGAACTCCTGTCTAACATACTGCCGCGCAGGGACGTGTGCAATAGGCTATTGTACCAACCGTGTGTCACACGATCGTACATGGTTCATTTTGCGAATATATTATGCTTGTATCTTCGCTCTCCCCTCGCACTAAAAAGAACCAGAATAAACATGTCTGTTTTTTTCATCGGTAACGGTGTTGATTTTGAACAGGAAATTTCCTGTTGCCTTGAGCTTTTGTATATAAAGGAGAGTGTTCTTTAATAAACTCACTCAGTTGCTTGGATCCTGCCTTTGAGTCACAACCTTCTCTCGGCCCGTCACACTATACTACAACCCTAAGAGATATGATAAATATTATGATTTATAAAATCTATATTTCAATAATGTCTATTTCCTGGACATCATATATAATTATACGTGCTTACACTACTAGACACTATTGATTCTGAACAGGTCCTGAACTCCTGTCTAACAGATTGCCAGGCAGTAAATTTTTCAACAGGCTATACAACAATCCTAAGAAATATAATAAAGATTAGGGTTTACAAAATCTGTATTTAAAGAAGTAATGTGCAACTTTCCAGACAATGTGGCTGGTACAACACAAAACATACACTACCGGGATCTAGCGATGGCAGGTAGGGCAGCCGGTCGGGACTACAGTCCACCCCCAAAGCCAAAACCAAAGTCCTTCAAAAAGAAGGCAACCTCGTTACCCCTTACGAATGGGAAAAAGGCACGCTATTAGATGAAGAAGATACATAATTCTACGTCCACTAGTTAGCATACACTCCGGGAGAGAGAGAGAGAGAGAGAGAGAGAGAGAGAGAGAGAGAGAGAGGAGAGAGAGAGAGAGAGAGAGAGTGAGATTTTTTGTTTTAATCAATTTATTGCGCCCATTTGCATCAGACATTTGAGTACATGGTAATACAGTAACATTGTTTACATCTGCATTGTAATTGAGTTATGCCAAAAAATAAGAAATAATAAAGTATATTGAGAGAGAGAGAGAGAGAGAGAGAGAGAGAGAGAGAGAGAGAGAGAGAGAGAGAGAAAGAGAGAGAGAGAGAGAACCCCACATGTAGCAGCAGATGGGAAGTAACCTGATATCTGTAACTCGGAGACACAGACAAATGGCAGAGTAAGTGCCTCGCGATTATGGACTCAGCTAAACGGTTCTGGTGAGGGCAAACATTCTCAGCCCCTCTAAAGAGAGGTTTATTCCTATTGGTTGGTTTGGCTTGAATTGGACCAATGAGAAAAAAGATACGTCTGATGATTATTATTGATTGGACAGGGTCAGTGAACCAATGAGAAGAAAGTTAGTTTTAGTTTTCTCCAACAAGAAAAATTCTGAAAGGTTTATTGCTATTGGTTGGTTTGGCTTAAATTGAACCAATGAGAAAAAAGATACATCTGATGATTTCTATTGGATGGACAGGGTCAGTGAACCAATGAGAAATTTTGTTTTAGTTTTCTCCCACAAGAAAAATTCTGAAAGGTTTATTCCTATTGGTTAGTTTGGCTTGAACTGGACCAATAAGAAAAAAGATACATCTAATGATTTATATTGGATGGACAGGGTCAGTGAACCAATGCGAAGAAAGTTAGATTTAGTTTTCTCCAACAAGAAAAATTCTGAAAGGTTTATTCCTATTAGTTGGTTTCGCTTAAACTGGACCAATAAGAAAAAAGATACGTCTGATGATTTCTATTGGATAGACAGGGTCAGTGAACCAATGAGATGAAATTTTGTTTAAGTTTTCTACAGCTAAAATTTTTGAAATGTTTATTCCTATTGGTTGGTTTGGCTTAATCTGGACCAATAAGAAAAAAAATACGCCTGGTGATTTCTATTGGATAGACAGGGTCAGTGTACCAATGAAAAGAAGTTTAGTTTTAGTTTTCTCCAACAAGAAAAATTCTGAAAGGTTTATTCCTATTGGTTGTTTTGGCTTAAAGTGAATTAATAGGAAAAAGGATACGTCTAATGGTTGCTATTGCATAGACAGACTTGGTGAACCAATAAGATGAAATCTGAGGGCATTATTAGTAAGAATTTTTCTTATTGGCCGGATTGCCTCATCCGACCAATCAGGAGCATAGTCTGAGGCAGTGGGATTTTAAGCAGACAGCTGTCGAATAATAAAAGAAGTGGCAGGGTATAGATATCGTTGTCTTTCTATCTGAAGAGGCTCTTAGCTTGAATGATAGCTGACTAGTGTTCATTATGCATTACAGTTTGCTTAAGGGAACTGTACTTAATAGAAAGTGGGATATATTTTAAACAGTTTTCAATAAGTGGTCAGTGAACATCCTCCCACTCTGCTTTTTTTTTTAATTGATAGGAAAGATGGGTGAAAGATAGATGAGAGCAGTTAACTAACTAATAGTTTGAGAATAGTTTGGAAAGTTAAGTATCAGTCAGAGTATTCCATTTTCAATAAGTGGTAAAGGTAGTAGGTTGGCCAGGGCACCAGCCGCCCGTTGAGATACTACGGCTAGAGAGTTAGGGGGTCCTTTGACTGGCCAAACAGTACCATATTGGATCCTTCTCTCTGGTTACGGTTCTTTCCCTTTGCCTACACAGACACCGAATAGTCTGGCCTATTCTTTACAGATTCTCCTCTGTCTCATGCACCTGACAACACTGAGATTACCAAACAATTCTTTTTCACCCAAGGGGTTAACTACGGCAATGTAATTGTTCAGTGGCTACTTTCCTCTTGGTAAGGGTAGAAGAGACTCTTTAGCTATGGTAAGCAGCTCTTGTAGGAGAAGGACACTCCAAATTCAAACCATTGTTCTCTAGTCTTGGGTAGTGCTATAGTCTCTGTACCATGGTCTTCCACTGTCTTGGGTTAGAGTTCTGTTGCTTGAGGGTACACTCAGGCACACTGTTCTATCTAGTTTCTCTTTCTCTTGTTTTGTTGAAGTTTTTTATTGTTTATAGAGGAAATGTTTATCTTAATGTTGTTACTATTCTTAAAATATTTTAGTTTTCCTTGTTTCATTTCCCCACTGAGCTATTTTCCCTGTTGGGGCCCCTGGGCTTATAGCATCCTGCTTTTCCAACTAGGGTTGTAGCTTAGCATTTAATAATAATAATAATAATAATAATAATAATAATAATAATAACAAACTTATAGGCCTGCTTTCATTCAAACTCTTCAGCTATGACAAGCAGCTCTTCTAGAAGGACACTCCAAAATCAAACCATTGTTCTCTAGTCTTGGGTAGTGCCATAGCCTCTGTACCATGGTCTTCCACTGTCTTGGGGTAGAGTTCTCTTGCTTTATGGTACGATCAGGCACACAATTCTATCTTATTTCTTTTTTTGTGTTGTTTTTTTTTTCTTTTTTTTGGAAGTTTTTATAGTTTATACGTGAAAGCTGTATTTTCATGTTATTACTGTTCTAAAAAAACATTTTATTTTAATTGTTAATTACTTTTCTTGTGGTTTCCTTAATTCCTTTCCTCATTGGGCTATTTTCCTTGCTGGAGCCCTAGGGCTTATAGCATTCTGATTTCCCAACTAGGGTTGTAGCTTATAAAAAAAAAATAATAATAATAATAATAATAATAATAATAATAATAATATTCATGTCAATGCATTTTGACTCAACAACACAAAATATCTTATCAATCTTTCTTATTGGAATAGATATTTTGTTGCATAAATGTTTCGTTTTAAAAACACTCGAAAACTAAAGACTACAGTATTTCCTACCAGGTATTAACCCTAACCTGCAAGGGTTGAGAAAGTATCCTCTCATTAGCCAAGTCCCCAAGTGCTGTCTGAGTTGACCAAGTATTAATTAAGTAAACATGAGTTGGTCAAGTGCCCTTGGACTTAACCTGTATGCCTTATTATTATTATTATTATTATTATTATTATTATTATTATTATTATTATTAAATGCTAAGCTAAAACCCTAGTTGGAAAAGCAGGATGCTTTAACCCAGGGACCCCAACAGGGAAAATAGCCCAGTGAGGAAAGGAAATAAGGAAAAATAAAATATTTTAAGAATAGTAACAACATTAAAATAAATATTTACTATATAAACTATAAAAACTTTAACAAAACAAAAGGAAGAGAAACTAGATAGAACAGTGTCCCCGAGTGTACCCTCAAGCAAGAGAACTCTAATCCAAGACAGTGGAAGACCATGGTACAGAGGCTATTGCACTACCCAAGACTAGAGAACAATGGTTTGATTTTGGAGTGTCCTTCTCCTAGGAGAGCTGCTTACCATAGTTAAAGAGTCTCTCCTACCCTTACCAAGAGGAAAGTAGCCACTGAACAATTAGAGTGCAGCGGTTAACCCCTCGGCTGAAGAAGAATTGTTTGGGAATCCCAGTGTTGTCAGGTGTATGAGGACGAAGGAGAATCTGTAAAGAATAGGCCAGACTATTCGGTGTCTGTGTAGGCAAAAGGAAAGAACCGTAACCAGAGAGAAGGGTCCTATGCAGTACTGCCTGGCCAGTCAAAGGACCCCATAACTCTCTAGCGGTAGTATTTCCACGGGCGGCTGGTGCCCTGGCCAACCTACTACCTATGAATAAACAGAAGGGGTGGACAAGTTATATGACCATTAACCACGCATCTCAAAAATAAACCAATTCTTGAATTATGCAAGCACCTTATGATTGAACCAAGTACCTCTTGCATTAACCAAGTACCTTATGAATTAACTAAGTACCTTATGTCTGATCCAAGTACCTCTTAAATTAACTGTCTTATGATTGTACTAAGTATCTTTAGACTTAACCAAGTTCCTTAAGAATTACCCAAGTACCTTATGAGTTAACCAAGTACCTCATAAATTAACCAAGTATCTTGAGTTACCCAAGTACCTCATAAATTAACCAAGTACCTTATCAGTTAACCAAGTACCTCATAAATTAACCAAGTACCTTATCAGTTAACAAAGTACCTCATAAATTAACCATGTACCTTATTAGTTAACCAAGTACCTCATAAATTAACCAAGTACCTTGAGTTAACCAAGTACCTCATAAATTAACCAAGTACCTGATCAGTTAACCAAGTACCTCATAAATTAACCAAGTACCTTATGAGTTAACCAAGTACTTCATAAATTAACCAAGTACCTTATCAGTTAACCAAGTACCTCATAAATTAACCAAGTATCTTATGAGTTAACCAAGTACCTCATAAATTAACCAAGTACCTGATCAGTTAACCAAGTACCTCATAAATTAACCAAATATCTTATGAGTTAACCAAGTACCTCATGAATTACCAAGGTATATTGGGAATTAACCAAGCATCCCTTGAATTAACCACATACCCTGTCAATTAACCAAGTACTTCATGAATTATCCAATCACCTCTTAGTATGACTTAACCAATTACCATATGACTTCACCAAGTACCCCTTGAATTAACCAAGTATCCTACCTTGTGACTTAACCAATTACCTATTGAACTAACCAAGTATCCTACCTTATGACTTAACCAATTACCTATTGAATTAACCAAGCATCCTACCTTATGACTTAACCAATTACCTATTGAATTAACCAAGTATCCTACCTTATGACTTAACCAATAACCTATTGAATTAACCAAGTATCCTACCTTATGACTTTACCAATTACCCCTGGAATTAACCAAGTATCCTACCTTATGACTTAACCAATTACCCATTGAATTAACCAAGTATCCTGCCTTATGACTTAACCAATTACCTATTGAATTAACCAAGTATCCTGCCTTATGACTTATCTAATTACGTATTGAATTAACCAAGTATCCTTTGGCTTCATAAAGTATTTTATGAATCATCCAAGTATCCCCGAGTTAATAACTATGAATTGAGTCACTCGTGAATTAGCCAAATATCTTTCAAAATAACCAAACACCTCATGAGTTCTATGAATGCCTTTAATTAGGGGAGAGAGAGAGAGAGAGAGAGAGAGAGATTAGCGATTGGATACTAATGGAACAAGGGAACGAGAGAAAACGATTACTTGCAAACTAAATATATCCTTCAAAGGATTATCTGAGAGAGAGAGAGAGAGAGAGAGAGAGAGAGAGATTGGCGATTAGATACCATTGGAACAAGAGAGCGAGAGAAAACTATTATTTGCAAACTACAGTAAATATATCCTTCAAGGAATTATCTTCGAGAGAGAGAGAGAGAGAGAGAGAGAGAGAGAGAGAGAGAGAGCAAAAAATAACCCCATTAAAACTCACCTAAACTAAGAGTAATATTAACTTCATTCGGATACTGTATCCCCTCGAACATGGTCTCCGACTGCCACCAGGTGTGGTTGTCATTATTGTTGAAATCGTTGAGATAGAAAGAAGGATGAGAGAGCTCGGGCACGTAGGCATTGCAGATCTCGCAGGCCTGCCTGGCGCCGTAGCCGCCGGTCTGCAGGCAGTACTCCTGCGGCCTGTACTCTCCACATGTATTGGTCACCTCCACTGGACGGCTGAAGGCGGCGTTTACGAATTCTGGGACGCATTTCTGAAGAGGAAGAGAAATGGATGATGTTATGATGTGTCTAATGCATGGGAAATAATGCACATGCTATACACATACAGGTGTGTATATATATATCTATCCATCTATTATGTCTATCTGTCTATTATACTTATCCATCTACATGTTTACAGCATGGAAATAACATACATGCCTTACACAAGCACATGTCAATCTATCTATTATTATATCTATCTATCTATCTATCTATATATCTATCTTTATATATATATATATATATATATATAAACATAAGACCAAAATCTCCCACCATCACCAATCCGCATTGGCCAGTGTGGAGATGAAAATGGCCAAACCTCAGACATGACCAAGACATGCCTGAGGATTTTGTCCTGCAGTGGACTAGAAAAGGCTGCATATATATATATATATATATATATGAAAAAGGGAACATACAGAATGAATCCTGAACGGTTTCGTCTCAAAGCATCATCAGGAGAAAGTGATTTATGGATTGAGAGTTTCAGTATATATATGGTACGGTAAGATTACGAAAATAACCAACACCACATGCACATATAATACCAACAACAACAACAACAGCAAATTCAGTCGTTTCAAGTCCGCTACAAGATAAAGGCTTCAGACATGTTAATTCATGTCTGGGGTTAGGCCAGTTTTCATCACCACGCTGGCCAGTGCAGATTGGTGATGGTGGGAAACTTTAGCCTGATCGCTCACAGCAAACCACCCTAGCATTATGACAATCATTATTATTACTACTAGTATTATTATAATAATTACCATTATTATTATTATTACATTTTAAAACTTGTGTTGCCTCAGTGACAATTCCTTTAAGAAACCTTCTCTGGTTCTTGGTATGATCTCATCAATACCAGTAATTATCATTATCATCATTATCTATACTATCATTATAATTATCATTACTGGTAACAAAATTACGACTTGGAAAAATCCTTTAATATAGTCCAAAATAAACCCATTCATTCACTTTCCTTACAAAAAATTAACTAGAGGAGCACTCAGTAGAGCGCAGACCTCCGCCGTGGCTGCTTATTTCTCGACCTTTTGCTAGACCTTGACACTTAACCTTAACTTGTATTAATTGGCGTGGATTTTCATACACTCAAATATGAACCAAGTTTGAAGTGTGTGTGACAACGATGTCCAAACTTGTGGCTGATTACGTGAATTGGACATTTTGCTTAACCGTGACCTTGACCTTTGACCTTGACCTTCCAAAAATTTATAATTTCCAGCTTTTTATATAACAGTTAATCCCTGTAAGTTTCATTATTCTAGGATCAGAATTGTGACCAGGAAGCTGTTCACAAACAAAGACACACATAAACAGGGGCGTAAACATAACCTC
>NC_090744.1:21448904-21454095 GCF_036898095.1 Palaemon carinicauda
CAGGAAACTTTTTCCGAGCGGAAAGGAAATCCCTGCTAGTCGGAGCAAATCTGCCTCACTAAAATGAATTGACTATAGTAGTAGTAGTAGTAGTAGTAGTAGTAGTAGTAAAAATATTGCTAATTCATTCAGCAATTCAATAGACTTTGAAGACTGTTCAATTAAACTGTCTAACAAACCTGTCATGGAAAGAATACATTAAATCAAAATAGAATGTATTATACATTCAAATAAAAAGCCACTTTACTGTCAAAAGTGACAGTAATAGTTAATAAAATAAAGAAATGAAACTGACAGTGTTCAGTATTAAGCTCTAGTCTGGCTGCTGTCTATTAACAGCAGACAGGAAGCTATTACTGTCTGGGCCTTAGGACTAACACGACAATCTAGCCAAATTTACATAAAAGATAGACAGGAAGCTGCTGTCTGCTCTTTCTCATTCGACTCCACAGAGTTGCTACACAGCAACTAGAAGACAGACTAATACTGTTCTCTAATCATATCCCGCAGCTAGTGCCTGGTCCTCCTTGGTCCTACCTTGGGTAGAGAGGGGACTTGGGCGCTGATCATATGGTCAGTTTCTAGGGCATTGCCACCGTCCCTTGGGCCTGCCATTCATATGAGAGAGAGAGAGAGAGAGAGAGAGAGAGAGACCCTCTAAGTTCTGGCCCTCCTTGGTCCTAGCTTGGGTAGAGAGGGGATTTGGGCGCTGATCATATGGCTAGTCTCTAGGGTAATGTTACTGTCCCTTGCTCCTGCCATTCATTTGAGAGAGAGAGAGAGAGAGAGAGAGAGAGAGAGAGAGACAGACAGACAGACAGAGAGACCCTCTAAGTTCTGGGCATGATATTCTCTCAATCAATGAGTCCTGTGGGCATCAATTGAATTGGTGACCAGAGAGAGAGAGAGAGAGAGAGAGAGAGAGAGAGAGGATTTTGGGCACCGCCCCTTCATATGTACGGAGCCGGAAACGACTTATCAAAATGCACCCACCACAAGTTGGGTCTCTCTCTCTCTCTCTCTCTCTCTCTCTCTCTCTCTCTCTCTCTCTCTCTCTGATATTTGGTGGGTATGACAGCATCACCATTACAATGATCCTTTCATGTAAAAAATAAAATCTTTTTAAGTAAATATTACTTTTGAAACAATTACACTCACAGATATCTCCAGAAAAAAAACTAAAATATCTATTCATATATAACTTAAATAAATTTCAATATAAATTAATTTTCTATCTATTTCTTTCAAGTTTGATGTGCTTGATGGCAAAATATTAAGAAATGAAGGAACATCAAAGGTTATAATGCTTTCTCTTTACAAGTTTTATTTTTACATTCCTTAAAAACCTTAGAGACACAACACCCCGCCCCCCCCCACCACATTGTTTCCTTGTCACGATTTCACCTGTAGCAGTATTTTTCATTACTATTACAAAAAAATTGTTATTTTCTATAGATGCAGTTTGAATTACAGCAAATACAGGATTTATATTAGTACAGTATCTAGTTTTATTCCAGCTATGACCAGGCTGTGGAATGATCTTCCTAATCGGGTGGTTGAATCGTTGGAACTTCAGAAACTCAAACTTGCAGCGAATATTGAAAAGGTTGACTTAAGTCTCTCTATAGTTTATATATGGTAAATCTATATTACTATTGTAATTGATCTAAAAATATTCTATAATAAAGATTCACTTCTCATGTAGTTTATTTATTTCCATACCTCCTTTCCTCACTGGACTATTTTTTCTCTCTCGGAGCCCATGGGCTTATAGCATACAGCTTTTCCAACTAAGGTTGTATCTTAGCTAATAATAATAATAATAATAATAATAATAATAATAATAATAATAATAATAATAATAATAATGTTGTTGTTATTATTATTATTATTATTATTATTATTATTATTATTAGCCAAGCTACAAACCAACTTGAAAAATAAAGAGGCTTATGTCAAAAGGCTTCAACAAGAAGACAGCCTGCTATGTTTTTACTTACGGTATATATCTTTTCAGTTCCAATTTTATCTTGAAATTTTCAACGGCGTTTATGTTTATATTTCTTATTTCTTCTATTTTCTAGTTTACAGAAGACAATTATCTGATGTTTTAATTGATAATTATGTTACTTGTCTTTTGTTTTAAACAAAGCACCCCATAACTCTCTAGCTGTAGTACCCGTTAAGATATTACCGCGAGAGAGTTATGGGGTCCTTTGACTGGCCAGACAGTACTACATTGGATCCTTCTCTCTGGTTACGGTTAATTTTCCCATTACCTACACATACACTGATTAGTCTGGCCATTTCTTTAGATTCTCCTCTGTCGTCATACACATGACAACACAGATTACCAAACAAATCTTCTTCTCTCAATGGATTAAATACTGCACTGTAATTGTTCAGTGGTCACTTTCCTCTTGGTAAGGGTAAAAGAGACTCTTTAGCTATGGTAAGCAGCTCTTCTAAGAGGACACTCCAAAATCAGACCATTGTTCTCTAGTCTTAGGCAGAGCCATAGCTTCTGTACCATGGTCTTCCACTCTTTTGCTTGAGGGTACACTAGGGCACACTATTCTATCTTATTTCTCTTCCCCTTGTTTTATGAAAGTTTTCATAGTTTATAAAGGAAATTTTTATTTCAATATTGTTACTTTTCTTAAAATACTTCATTTTTTCTCGTTTCCTTTCCTCATTGGGCTATATTCCCTGTTGGAGCCCGTGGGCTTATAACATCCTGCTTTTCCAACTAGGGTTGTACCTTAGCAAGTAATAATAATAATAATAATAATAATAATAATAATAATAATAATAATAATAATAATAATAATAATAATAATAATAATAATAATATGGCATTAGGACCAGTGCGAAAAAGATATAGAGAAATTACGAATCAATTATATATATGAAATAATAACAAACACTGAATAACTAAAAATCCGTATTATTATCATTATCATCATCACTAGCCAAGTTACAACCTTAATTGGAAAAGCAAGATGCTATAAGCCCAAGAGCTCCAACAGGAAAAAAATAGCCCACTAAGGAAAGGAAACAAGGAAATAAATAAACAATATAAGAAATGAAAAATTAAAATAAAATATTTAAAATAAACACTTACAGCATTACAACACATCATTCACATAGAACTATAAAAAGACTTATGTCAGACTGTACCAAGGTCAAAATAGACCAGTCATATATAAACTATGAAACAAGACTTCTGTTAAAGAAGTGAGAACTTTACAAGTTCCACAGACTCAGCTCTATATTATTATTATTATTATTATTATTATTATTATTATTAGCTAAGCTACAACCTTTAGTTGGAAAAGCAGGATGCTATAATCCCAAGGGCTCCAACATGGAAAATTAGCCCAGTGAGGAAAGGAAATAAGGGAATAAATAAATGAAATGAGAAGTAAAGAACAATCAAAATACAATTTAAAAAAAAACAGTAACAAAATTAGAACAGGAACAATATTAAAATTAATATTACCTATATAAACTATAAAAAAACATTTAACAAAACAAGAGGAAGAGAAATAAGATAGAATAGTGTGCCCGAGTGTACCCTCAAGCAAGCAGTCATCCCAAAGCAAGAAATTAGCGTGAAGATGTGCATGAGGCACATTGCAAATGCAACATGGACGAAATATCCCCGTAGGCGTCGATGACAACAAGCACAATTGCACAGACAAAAAACAACAAGGTCTTACATAATGTCCTGACCACTAAGAGGGCGTTTGCTTGTGTTGCTGATGTCAGGCTGTATTGGACCTGACTCGTTTAGTTTCTGTTTGCTATGTTCAAAAAGTTCAAATTTGTAGCAAATGTTTTTATATTGAACAGACTGCCATAAGTGGCTGTATTGGACCTGACTTGTTTAGTTTCTTCTTGTCATGTTCAAAAGTTCAAACTTGCAGCAAATGTTTTATGTTGAACAGGCTGACGTAAATGGCTGTATTGTTTGTCATGTTCAAAAGTTCAAGAATTTCAAACTTGCAGAAAATGCTTTTATGTTGAACAGGCTGACATAAGTGGCTATACTGGTTCTGTCTCGTTTAGTTTCTGTTTCTCATGTGGGAGTTCAAAAGTTCAAACTTGCAGAAAATGTTTTTATGTTAAACAGGCTGACAAGTGACTATATTGGTTCTGTCTCGTTTAGTTTCTGTTTGCCATGTTCAAAAAGTTCAAAAGTTCAAACATGCAGAAAATGTTTTTATGTTGAACAGGCTGACATAAGTGGCTATACTGGTTCTGTCTCGTTTAGTTTCTGTTTGTCATGTAGAAGTTCAAAAGTTCAAAATTGCAGCAAATGTGTTTATGTTGAACAGGCTGACACAAGTGGCTGTATTGGATCTGACTCGTTTAGTTTCTGATTGTCATGTTCAAAAAGTTCAAACTTACAGCAAATGTTTTTATGTTGAACAGGCTGACACAAGTGGCTGTATTGGTTCTGTCTCGTTTAGTATCTGTTTGTCATGTTCAAAAGTTCAAACTTACAGAAAATGTTTTTATATTGAACAGGCTGCCATAAGTGGCTGTATTGGACCTGACTCGTTTAGTTTCAATTTGACATGTAGAAGTTCAAAAGTTCAAACTTGCAGCATATGTTTTTATGTTGAACAGGCTGACACATGTGGCTATATTGGTTCTGTCTCGTTTAGTTTTTGTTTGTCATGTTCAAAAGTTCAAAAAGTTCAAACTTGCAGTAAATGTTTTTATGTTGAACAGGCTGACACACGTGGCTGTATTGGATCTGTCTCGTTCAGTTTTCTGTTTGTTATGTAGAAGTTCAAATGTTCAAACTTGCAGAAAATATTTTTATATTGAACAGGCTGGCGTAAGTCTTTTCATAGTTTATATATGAAATATCTGTTTTAATGTTGTTAATGTTTTTAAAATATTTTATCATAATTGTTCATTACTTCTTATATCGTTTATTTATTTCCTTCTTTCCTTTCCTCACTGGGTTATTTTTCCCTGAGGGAGCCCTTGGGCTTATAGCATCTTACTTTTCCAACTAGGGTTGAAGCTTAGCTATAAATAATAATAATAATAATAATAATAATAATAATGATAATGCGCGTGTGGAATAATGAAACTCATGAAGAAAATACATGTACACATACATACGTAAATAACGTGTACATGTTTCTTAAAGAGTCTCATAAAAAAGGAAATC
>NC_090744.1:21454595-21492095 GCF_036898095.1 Palaemon carinicauda
GTGTCACCCTGTTCAACATAAAAACAATGCAACTTTGAACTTTTGATATCCTGGATGACTATTGTCTGATCGCACACAGGAAACCAACATGGGCGCCTACGTTTAACTACCATTCGCTTGAACTAATCAATCAGGAAAACCGTCAGAATCCTTATATGAACAGCTCTGATTAATCATTTACATAACTTACAATCTTGTCTTGGCTTTATTGAACTTCATGCTGAATTAGTCAACATAAATTTTACCACACCTAAAACTCGATGACAGAGAGAGAGAGAGAGAGAGATGAGAGAGAGAGAGAGAGAGAGAGAGAGGAGAGAGAGAGAGAGAGAGAGAGAGAGTCTCTCTTTCCAAGGTGCATTGGGGATAACTCGAAGACTGAGTGAAAATATAGAGATGAAAACCAGGTAAATTCATTAAATCTATTCAATCGTATCAAAATCGACATAATCATGTGAATTTAGATAATGGAATGTTTGCACAGTTACAAACACAGTAAACCTTGATATATATATATATATATATATATGGGTATGTATATACGGTACACACACACACACACACACACACATATATATATATATATGTATATATATACATACATATATATATACATATATATACAGTATATATATATATATATATATATGTATAAAAGTATATAAATAAATACAAGTACAGTATAAATACATAAATAAATATAGATACATCCATGCCAGTATATATACAGTACATATAGATATATATAAACATATATATATACATGTATATATACATATACATAAATATTAAAAGTGTGAATATTTAAATCCATAATATTAATCTTCTCCTATCATAAACAAACAATGCAAAGAAATAAATAACACCAAACTTAATAAATCAACCATAATATATATATATATATATATAAACTCAATCGAAAGTAGTCCATCAGTCTAAAGATTTTACTTCACACTAACTTTCTTTTATTGTAAGAAGCTGATAGAGTTATTATAATGCATCCTGCCTTTGAAAGATAACCTACTCTCCAGTCCAGGCCTGCCTGCATCCTGCTTCTTTATTTTCTTTAAGAGGTTTGCTTATTCTTAGGTTTATTCAAGATTTATATTGTCTATTTTTGACCTGCAATAAATAGAATGATGTGCTAACTCGTTTTCTCTTTAACCTTCTTATATTTTTTCTGCATGTATGTATGTATATATATATATATATATATATATAGTATATATATATATATATATATGTATATATATATATATATATATATATATGTGTATATATATATACATATATATATATATATATATACATATATATGTACATACTATATATATAATACACACACATTATTTATATATATATATATAATTCATATATATATATATATATATATATATATATAAATATATATATATACCAATCGTAAGCCATTGCCGCTCGTATCAGGACTCTAAGGCACCATAGCAAGGTTCAGCAATGGTCCAAGGTGAGTCCATATGTCACCCATATTTAGCATTTACATTTGACGACACTATTAAAAGCCAACACTAGATGATTTCTCTGTACGAATCGTAACCCATTGCCGCTCGTATCAGGAATCCTAGGCACCATAGCAAGGTTCAGTATTGGTCTAGGGAGAGTTCATATGCCAGCCATGTTTGTTATTTAAATTTGACGACGCTAATGGTACTTGAATTCTGAGATCGAAATAACTGATAACCGGTTCGGCCATAATAATGTCAAAGTATTTCTTTATTTAGTTGTATTAAAAAGAACAGTCTATAATAAAAATTCGTAAATGTCAAAACTGTAAGAAATTCTAGAGTAAAATCGTAGTCTAAATGACGACACAATCTCCGCCTTTTCTGGGTAACTTATCATCTCCATATATTAAAGTTATCCCTAGGGGGATAACAGAACCTCATAAAAAGACAAAATATACTCTCATCTGTCTCCCAAGCATCTAAACACCATAGGGAGCCCTGAGGTTCGCTAACCAAAAGGACAGGAACCTATAATTATTAGCAATTTTCGGGGAAAAAGATCCTTCTAGTGTAGATTTTGAAGCATATTTGTACAAAAGGCAATTTTAGAAAAAGATCTTAACATTGTATGAGCCTTTGAAAGCTAAAGAACACTGTAGTGACTTGCGAAAGATAAAGAATACTGTAGTGACTCGTGAAAGCTACAGAACAGTGTAGTGACTCGTGAAAGCTAAAGAACACTGCAAGAGGCTTTGAAAGAATAATTCAAGAACAATTGAAAAGTAAATCATACACAGCAGTCGTCTTTGAAAGCTAAAGAATACTATGCAGTAGTCTTTGAAAGCTAAAGATCACTGTAGTGACTCGTGAAAGCTAAAGAATATTATAAGAGGCTTTGAAAGAATAATGCAAGGACCATTGAAAGGTAAATAATACACAGCAGTCGTCTTTGAAAGCTAAAGAATACTATGCAGTAGTCTTTAAAAGCTAAAGAATACTGCATTATCCTTCCAAAGCTAAAGAATGTTACAAGAGTTCTTGATAACTAAAGCATACTGTATAATGTAGTAGTCTGCGAAAGTTCATCACAGCTAAAGAATCCTACCAGTAGTCTTTGAAATCTAAAGAATGTTACAAGAGTTCTTGAAAGCTAAAGAATACTGCAGTAATCTGTGAAGCTTAAGACTGCTACAACTTTGTGAAAGCTAAAGAATACTGCATTGGCTTTCAAAAGCTAAAGAATACTACATTAGCCTTCAACCGCTAAAGAATACTGCATTAACCTCCAAAAGCTAAAGAATACTGCATAAGCCTACAAAAGCTAAAGAATGTTACAAGAGTTCTTGAAAGCTAAAGAACATTGCAGGAGCCTTTAAAATCTCAAGCTAAAAATTATTGTATTTTTCATACATATATAACTCTAAAAATCACATAAATAAGGTTTTATAATACCTCGCATTTATCAGTAATTGAATGCTAGTTTTAAGCTCAGTAGAATATGCAATGATGCGGATCCAGTTATGGGGCCTAGATAATTTTGGGAGGATGCCGATGGCGGAGGTATGCACTCTACTTGATTTTTTTTTTTTTTTTTTAGCGATTTCTGCCCTCACATGTTGGTTTAAAATATGTTCGAGATTTCGTTCATTTATAAGGGCAATAAGAAAAATAATAATAGGAAGTCAAAATATAATCATTATTATTACTATCTTTTTTAAACTATTATTATTATTATCATTATTATTATTATCATCAAAATGCAAAAAGCCAAATAAATGCCCACGAACTCTCCTAAAACTGCATTCCTTGGAGAGAGAGAGAGAGAGAGAGAGAGAGAGAGAGAGAGAGAGAGCGGGATTTGGGATTGAGGAAAGAATGCCACTCCGTGAGAAAAAAAAAGAAAACCACAAAAGGTCAGCTCTAACAAAAGTGCTTCTTCAAGAGAACATTGTGCTACATTAAACACAGGATTAGTAATGACTGCCTTCATCTCTCTGCACGGGGTTCAAGTCCCGCTCAAACTCGTTAGTCTCTTTGGTCGCTGCAATCTCACCATCCTTGTGAGGTAAGAATGGGTGGTTTGGGGGAGCCTATAGGTCTACCTGCTGAGTCATCAGCAGCCATTGCCTGGCCCTCCTTGATCCTAGCTTTGGTGGAGAGGGGGCTTGGGCGCTGATCATATGTATATATTGGTCAGTCTCTAGGGCGTTGTCCTGCTCTATAGGGCATGTCACTGTCCCTTGCCTCTGCCATTCATGAACGGCCTTTAAACCTTTAAACGATGCTTTGGTATAAAAGATCCTTTCTGTTTTTTCAGAGAAAACAATAAGTATAAAAAATTAAGGAAAAATTGTATTAAATTTACTTGATGATGATAGCATTGTTAAATAATATATACATATATATATATATATATATATATATATATATATATATATATATATATATGTGTGTGTGTGTGTGTGTGTGTATATACATATTAATATATATATACATACATATATATATGTGTATATATATATATATATATATATATATATATATATATATATATATATATATATATATATATTGAAAGATCTATTTGAATGCCGCTACTGTTCTTAAAATATTTTACCTCTCTTGTAGTTTAATCATTTCCTTATTTCCTTTCCTCACAGGGCAATTTTCCCTGTTGGAGTCCTTGTGCTTATAGCATCCTACTTTTCTAACTAGGGTTGTAGCTCAGCTAATAATAATAATAATAATAATAATAATAATAATAATAATAAAATGAAATAGCATCCAGAAGTCATCTATTATCTTTGTAAATAATAATAATAATAATAATAATAATAATAATAATAATAATGATAATAATAATAACAGCATCCAGAAGTCATCTATTATCTTTACAGATACCCATAAATGAGAGAGAAGAAACCGTCGGGTATACGGTTGTAATGTTCTCATACCAGTCCACCATCCCACCACCCCCCCCCCCCCCAGTGCCAAATACCCCACACTATCTACCCCCTCCCCTTGCCATATACCCTCCTACCCCCTCCCCTCCACCCCCTACCCACCAGATACCCTCAAATCGTCGTCATATGCGAAAAGCTCATTTCGTTTCTCCTTTGGTCACAGACGGTTGCACTTCAGCAATCTGCCTCGGAAAGGGGGAGGGGAGGAAGGGAGGAAGGGGGAGAGGAAGGAGGATTACAGAGGGAGAGAAAGGGGAGGAGCAGGAGAGTATGACCTTTGCTCCACTTTCTCGGTTTTCCTTTCTCATTTCTCCCTCGTCGTACTGAGAAGCGTATTGCCCAAAAATTAGTTTACCATTTTTACTTTTTTTTTTCTTTTTTGGTTGACGTGACTCAAGGATTATTCTTCCGTTGGAATTATATTTTTTAGATTTTATATATACACGCTAATATAAACATACACACACACACATACACACACATATATATATACTATATATATATATATATATATATATATATATATATATATGTATATATATATAATATGCTTGTGTATGTACATATATATATACGTACATATGTGTGTGAAGAAGTACATACACACATAAAACACACATACACAAACACACACACACACACACACATATATATATATATATATATATATATATATATATATATATATATATATATATATATATATATATATATATAGGTAGATAGATAAATAGATGCATTTCCTCTGAAGAAATGTTATCAATAGTCCTGCAAATCATTTTCTAATCTCTCGCTCTCTCTCTCTCTCTCTCTCTCTCTCTCTCTCTCTCTCTCTCTCTCTCTCTCTCTCTCATATAGCAAACACTAAATTACAGATTAACTTCAAAATCTAACAAAAAGCTAACAATGGACACCATTAACCAAGAGAGAGAAGAAAATTAAGAAAATATGCGTAAATTTCACGATGAAAAAACGACATCTAAACCGGTTTACAACAAAAGAAACGCCGTTTTCAGATTTCACTAATCTCCCGGGCTTTCGAGACCACAACAAACTTCCCAACCAATCAAGATTGAGATAAGCTACTTTTGTATTAAACAAAACAATAAAACTGTGTTTAAGATAGAAAGTTATTAATATTATTCTTATGAACTTCTATATCATTGGTCTCTTCTTCCTACGATCGAATAATGCACTATTCCAGGACCAAAATACGCTATTTTCTTACGCATAACGACAGAGCTGAACTTGGTGCCACATGTACACTTAAAAATTTGCCGTAAAAAAACGGTAACAATCCTGGAATAAATGTTGCCAAGCGTTTACCGTTTTAAAAACGGATATATTGACGTAAAGTGATATTACGGTCACCACCCCATAAAAGATAATAACAAAGCAGGGTAAAAATTACGGTCGTATGTATTTTACTGAAATACGGCTGAGAACAGTTTATCTTTACGGAGAATTTCCGATTAAAATTACGTTTTTTTTTAAGTGTAAGTTATCTGGCGCATGCGCAAAGAAACTGTTAAACTGTATCCTGTCACATTGAAAAACACGTTGTGCTTAAGTTGTTATAATTCTTTGTCTGCGTCAATGACCTTAGATGTCAGGATGCCAGAAAACCTCAAATCAATCAATCAATCTTCGTCTCTTAATTACAGAAGAGATGGAAATATGCAAATATTCTTATCTGATACTAACTGCTTAACGAAAAGGCTGAACACCAGAACCTATTAGACCAGTAGAATATATATATATATATATATATATATATATATATATATATATATATATATATATATATATATATATATATATATACATATATATATATATATATATATATATATATATATATATATATATATACATATATATATATATATATATATATATATATACATATATATACATATATATATATATATATATGCATACATATATATATATGTATATATATATACATATATATATATATATATATATATATATATATATATATATATATATATATATATATGATCAGTCATGAATACTCCCCTTAACCCACCTCTAGGAAGGAATTATTGTTCCCCCGTCAGTTATGTCACGGCATCTACAAGATTTTTTAACTTCATATTATTTCGATTCAATTAAATTTGTAGAAGGGTGGACTACGAGCAAATATAGGCTAATTTACTTCTTAGGTGCATTTCGATCCAAGAGTATTGCTATTTTCTTGGAGCTGCCAGTATTATGTGATTGTTGTGTATGTTCTACAACGGATACCCCATAAGAAATGCGCCCAGAATATGAGAATTTAAGTTTTAAGGGATTATCAAAGAATAAGTCGATGGATCTGCCCCCTTTCCTGTGTCTTGCTTCCTTTACTCTCCCTTATTATAACCTACTTCTGAACAGGTGACCAGGAAACTGTATTTGTACTATCTCATTAAACCAAAGTCAAATACTCCGCTGTTATAGGTGACTGAATACGCCTGTCCAGTGGTCAGACTCCTGACTTATTTTGTTAACATCGTTAACAATTAACATTGATTCGCATTTTTGGACTCTGGAGGAGCTGATCCGTATGAATACCCTTAATATAAAACTGAAAGAAATAAAATAACTAAAGAAGTGAGCCAGTTACATTTAGAGAAACATAAATGAAGTAACGGAGTTAAAGCAAAAGTCACAACGTTAAGTCACTAAGACAGAAAACTGCAGAATATGCAAATCTGGAAAGGATATTAAATAAGTCGTTGTTGATATAGTTTATCACAAGGACTTTATACCAGCACAAGCTAATGCTCCTCGAGCAGTTATAATCAAGGTTTAAACTCGAGCATGTACCATGTGGCCATTACCTTGAATGCTACTGCCTTATACCTTAGATTACCTTAAAAAATTCCAATTTCCTTAGATTTTAAGCTAGTAAAACCGAAATGACCTTATAATTACCTTGAAACCATGAAAATTACGTCAAACTAAGGTAATTACCTCAAAAGTTTAAACCCTGGTTATAATTAAAAGTCTTCAGTACCTCCTATGGTGAGCAGCCATGTTCCCGGTAGACCCCTGTACCGGACCCACCAGGTTAGTAAAACTCGGTAAAGGTGTACTGCTGGTTTATTGAAGTGAAAGCAAAAGTAATTGAGGACAAAGGCAGGAGTCGTGGAAGACATATTTATGTATGTATTGTGTATAGATATGTGCGCATGCGTGGTCTCTCTCTCTCTCTCTCTCTCTCGGTAATTTTTTTGATTCACCATAATTTGTTTTAATCGGTGGATATCGAGAGAAAAAATGCAGTTTTGTGTTGATTTATCAAAAGAATAATTTCTTATCCTCCTCACATTGACAAACAAATGCTAGAATACATGGGAATACAGACAAACGTATGAAATCCCAGTCTCGGTATGTATAATGGATGGATTAATCACAACTAATAACTTAATAAGCTTTCTACCGCTAAAATATTGCTTAGTATCTGAAAACAAAATCGAATTAATGGCCGTCTGGATCATAGCTCTGGCCATGTACGTACGTACAGTCGGACACGGAAATTCCTGGCACACCTAGCTCTAATGAAGTGCACCCTGTCACTCACATACTGGTGGAAGGGCCTCACATGCAGGAACTCTCCGCGCAGTAAGGGTGTAATAGGGTGGACTTCCTCAGAGCTAGGTGTGCCCAGAATTTTTGTGTCCAATTGTACATATATCAAATGGACGATTTAATACAACGAATTTCAGATGATATATTTTATTACATCAATCTCACGTGGGTAAGTTCGTTTTTACGAGTACTGCTCAATGAACAAGTTCATTTATATAAACAAAATCATATATATATATATATATATATATATATATATATATATATATATATATACACATAGGCTATATATATATATGTATATATATGTATAAATATATATATATATATATATATATATATATATATATATATATATATATATGTATATATATATATATATATATATATATATATATATATATATATATATATATATACATATATATACATATACATACTGTATATATAACAATTATTTAAACGCGGAAATACTACGTATACAATAAGAGAAAACCAAAAAAAAAGACACAAAAACTTTCCTAATTGAGATTCCAAAGCACTCCTCCTAACAACTCGAGCCCTTGCAAACTTCAAATGCCATATCTGCATTCCGTCTAGAGTTACGCTACCACGAATATTTCTCAACTCGAAATAAAAAGTAGATAAAAAAAATCGTATATCTTATTATATATCTCGCTGTGCGGAGGAGAGTTACTCTCTCATGAGGAATGTTGCATATGTCCGCTTAGTGCTATCACCAAGCAAGCTTTGGGTACTGTAGTTCGGCTGTATTCTTGTGCCAAGCGAGCTTTGGGTACTGTAGTTCGGCTGTATTCTTGTGCCAAGCGAGCTTTGGGTACTGTAGTTCGGCTGTATTTTTGTGCCAAGCAAGCGTTGGCTACTGTAGTTCGGCTGTATTCTTGTGCCAAACAAGCTTTGGGTACTGTAGTTCGGCTGTATTCTTGTGCCAAGCAAGCTTTGGGTACTGTAGTTCGGCTGTATTCTTGTGCCAAGCAAACTTTGGGTACTGTAGTTCGGCTGTATTCTTGTGCCAAGCAAGCTTTGGGTACTGTAGTTCGGCTGTATTCTTTTGATATCCTCAATAATACCAATTCCTTGATATCGCAAGAGGGTCTGCCCCTCTCTTTTATTCTTCTCCTGTACTTCTCTTTCTCCCTATTTCCTTAATCTTTCCCATCCCAAGTACCTGCCTTTGAGCTATAAAATTGGATTGTATCCAGGGGTACTCTTCCTTTCCCCATATTCCCCACTTCCCTATTCCTATTATTGTTGTTGTTGTTGTTCCTATTATTGTTGTTGTTGTGATATTAATGAACATTTTGATTATTGAGTATTTCATTCAAATTAACCTGGATTATTTAGTTTTGCCTTACTATTGTAATAACCTTAGATACTGTAGTTCTTCTTTGAATTCTATTAACATTGAATATTGTAGCTTGACTGTATTACTGTATTATTCTAGTAAACGTGGACTATGTAGTCCCACTGTATTATTCTAATAAATTTGGACTTTGTAGTCATACTGTATTATTCTAATAAATTTGGACTTTGTAGTCCTACTGTATTATTCTAATAACCTTGGACTTTACAGACCTACTGTATCATTCTAGTACCCTTAGACTATGTAGTATTTGCGAGAAGTGGTAGAATGACAGGTGCTACAAGGTTACTGGATTAGCGGAGGCTCTCTTTTTCAGCTCAACGGAACAGGAGAGAGAGAGAGAGAGAGAGAGAGAGAGAGAGAGAGAGAGAGAGAGAGAGAGAGAGAGAGAGAGAGAGGGGGGCCGTTATCGAAAAGTATCTTTATTAGATGAGAGAGAGAACAGTTATCGAAAAGTATCTTTATTATAGCCTATATGAGAGAGAGAGACAGGGGGGGGACCAGTTATCGAAGAGTATCATTAATAGATGAGAGAGAGAGAGAGAGAGAGAGAGAGAGAGAGAGAGAGAGAGAGAGAGTTATCGAAAAGTATCTTTAATTGATGAAAAAGAGAGAGAGAGAGAGAGAGAGAGAGAGAGAGAGAGAGAGAGAGAGAGAGAGAGAGAGAGAGAGAGAGATCACTGAGGTTAATTTCCATGAGCTACAACTATTTATATCAGATTAGAGCCTCATGTACTTTTCCCAGCACATTAGTAAGTACTATAAACAAATAACCTTCCTTGAGTTGTCAAACGATCGACACCGATTGCAATATGGCTGTACACTTTTGCCTCATTCGTTTTAAAACTATATTGCTGTACATTGGACCCATTAAAACCCTTGATTTCGCCTCATGACGTTTTTATCTAGTTGAAACTTTGACGCAAAGCACAACCCCCACGCTACCAGAACCCGATCCTGGAAGCTTCTGGAATTAGCCAAAATTTTATATATAAGGACCCAAGGTTGGGTGAGAGTCAGAGAGAGACAGGCAGACAGACAGAGATTGAGTTAAAACTGCAACCAGAAGATAGCCTCCTTCCCCAGCCTAGTTTTATGTTAATCGTGCAAAATCATGAGAAAGTTAAGGTAAACATCTATTTACTCTCTTTGATGTACTGATAGACTATTTTCACTAAAGTAATTTTTTTTTAGTGAGGCAGATTTGCACCGACTCGCAAGGGTGCCCTTTTAGCTCGGAAAAGTTTCCTGATCGCTGATTGGTTGGACAAGATAATTCTAACCAATCAGATGGCTGGAAAATTTCCCGAGCTAAAAGGGCACCGCATCAAGTCAGTGCAAATGCGCCTCATTAAAAAAATTTGAGTATAGTAACTTCCTTTTATTTCATCAACAACAGTAATAACTGATTGCTAATACAGATAAAAACCTCGATAAATAAAGAAATCTTCAAACCTAAATAAACAATTCTTCTTTACCCATTGGGTTAGATACTGCACTGTATTTGTTCAATGGCTACTTTCCCTTAGTAAGGGTAGAAGAGACTCTTTAGAAATGGTAAGCATCTCTTCTAGAAGGACACTCTAAAATCAAACCATTGTTCTCTAGTCTTGGGTAGTGCCATAGTCTCTGTAGCATGGTTTTCCACTGTCTTAGGTTAGAGTTATTTTGCTTGAGGGTACACTCGGGCACACTATTCTGTCTTCTTTCTCTGCCTCTTGTTTTGTCAAATTTTTATGGTTTATATAGGAAATGTTTATTTTAATGTTGTTACTGTTCTTAAAATATTTTATTCTTACTCGTTTCCTTTCCTCACTGGGGTATTTTCCCTGTTTGGGGCCCCTGGGCTTATAGTATTCTCCTTTTCCAACTAGGGTTGTAGCTTAGCAAGCAATAATAATAATAATAATAATAATGATAATAACAATAATATTAAGAATAATAATAATAATAATAATAATAATAATAATAATAATAATGATAATAACAATAATAATAATAACAACAACAATAATAATAATAATAATAATAATAATAATAATAATAACACAAAACGCCACATTATCTCAAGTGGAATCCCCAATCCTCATAACTGAATCATTCAGACAATTATTTCCTACGATCATAATTTGGTATTACTACCTGCTTCCGTTTTCCCTGACTGAAAGCTTTTTTATCATCTATTTGTGTAATTAATGACCATAGTTATTGCACGGCCAATTAGACGATAAAAATTCCAAAAAAATAGGTATCTCTCTCTCTCTCTCTCTCTCTCTCTCTCTCTCTCTCTCTCTCTCTCTCTCTCTCTCTCTCTCTCTCTCATTTTACGTTTGTAAATTCCTCTAAGGTTTTAATTTGATCCTTAAAATTTTTATGCAAATTAAACATTTGAAAAATAAAATTATTAAAAATAGGAAAATTTTTCTTTAATCATTCGTTGGTAGCATAAATAAATATTCATATTACTACAGAAGCCGTCGGAACATACATGCCTGTATCTAGCCCAGGCCCGGAGAAAACAAGAACAATAAGTGATAATTAAAACCTATTCTTAAAGGAAAATCAAATAAAAAATACATCTCAATTTGGTGGAAAGCTAAATATATATATATATATAAAAAAAAAAAAAATCCCCCAAACAGAAGGACGAACAACCAAATAAATAAACGAAGCGTCTGAGCCTGGGAGAACGACATACGAGGATACTGCAACATTATCTATCTAATCTATCTGGCTGGTAAAGGATGCCACTGGGGTGGGAGTCACTGACACAGCAAGAAGGAAGAACAGCGCATGTACTGACTGTTCTGGACCTCTTTACGAGTGGTTTAACCTTATTCAGGCTCTATTAGATAATCGACACCATGCTCACCGTCCCAATAGGTCCTTCGGACAATGCCAGCCGGGTAATCATGGGCTACTCGTGCTTTTGTGTGCCAAGAAGTCGAAGGTCTGTCTAAAACTAGCAATTCCAATTTTAAAGATCTCACAGGGACTAGCTATTTCAACTTCGAAGATTTCATAAGAAGTAGCTATTCCAGGAATATCCATTCCAATTTCGAATATCTTTTATGAGCTGGGTCCCCTAAATTTCGAAGATCTTTCAGGAGCTAGGTACTCTAAATTTCGAAGATCTTTCAGGAGCTAAGATCTTTCTGGAGCTAGGTACCCTAAATTTCGAAGATCTTTCAGGAGCTAAGATCTTTCTGGAGCTAGTACCCTAAATTTTGAAGATCTTTCTGCAGCTAGGCACCCTAAATTTCGAAGATCTTTCAGGAGCTATGATCTTTCTGGAGCTAGGTACCCTAAATTTCGAAGATCTTTCAGGAGCTAAGATCTTTCTGGAGCTAGGTACCCTAAATTTCGAAGATCTTTCAGGAGACAGGTACCCTAAATTTCGAAGCTCTTTCTGCAGCTAGCCACCCTAAATTTCTAAGACCTTTTAGGAGCTAAGATCTTTCTGGAGCTAGGTACCCTAAATTTCCAAGATCTTTCAGGAGCTAGGTACCCTAAATTTCGAAGTTCTTTCAGGAGCTAGGTACCCTAAATTTTGAAGATCTTTCAGCAGCTAAGTGCCCTGAATTTCGAAGATCTTTTAGGAGCTAGGTACCCTAAATTTCGAAGCTCTTTCTGCAGCTAGCCACCCTAAATTTCGAAGATCTTTTAGGAGCTAAGATCTTTCTGGAGCTAGGTACCCTAAATTTCCAAGATCTTTCAGGAGCTAGGTACCCTAAATTTCGAAGTTCTTTCAGGAGCTAGGTACCCTAAATTTCGAAGATCTTTCATGAGCTAGGCACCCTAAATTTCGAAGATCTTTCTGCAGCTAGCCACCATAAATTTCGAAGATCTTTCTGGAGCTAGGTACCCTAAATTTCCAAGATCTTTCAGGAGCTAAGTACCCTAAATTTAAAAGTTCTTTCAGGAGCTAGGTTCCCTAAATTTCGAAGATCTTTCTGCAGCTAGGTACCCTAAATTTCGAAGATCTTTCAGGAGCTAGGTACCCTAAATTTCGAAGATCTTTCTGCAGCTAGGTACCCTAAATTTCGAAGATCTTTCAGGAGCTAAGATCTTTCTGGAGCTAGGTACCCTAAATTTCCAAGATCTTTCAGGAGCTAGGTACCCTAAATTTCGAAGATCTTTTTGGAGCTAGGTACCCTAAATTTCGAAGATCTTTCAGCAGCTAAGTACCTTTAATTTCGAAGATCTTTTAGGAGCTAGGTACCCTAAATTTCGAAGATTTTTCAGGAGCTAGGTACCATAAATTTCGAAGATCTTTTAGGAGCTAGGTACCCTAAATTTCGAAGATCTTTTAGGGGCTAGGTACCCTATATTTCGAGGATCTTTTTGGAGCTAGGTACCCTAAATTTCAAAGATTTTTCAGGAGCTTGGTACCCTAAACTTCAAAGATCTTTTTAGAGCTAGGTACCCTAAATTTCAAAGATTTTTCAGGAGATAGGTACCCTAAATTTCGAAGATCTTTTTTGAGCTAGGTACACTAAATTTCAAAGATTTTTCAGGAACTAGGCACCCTAAACTTCGAAGATTTTATAGGAAGTCGTATCTCAATTTCAATTATCTCACAGGAACTAATTATTCACCTATCGAAGATCTCTCAGGATTAGCTAATCCAATTTCGAAGATCTCTAAGGAACTAGCTATTCCTATTTCAAAGATCTCTTGGGAACTAGCTACCCAAACGTTTAAGGTTTTTCAGGAACTAGACACCCTGATTTCGAAGATATTAATGGAACTATGTCAATTTCGAAGATCTCACAGAAACGAGTAACCCCAATTTTTAAGGTCTTTCAGGAAATTTCTACCCCAATTTTAAGGTGTTCGGGAACTTTCAACAAAAAATTTTAAGGCCTTACATGAACTTTCTACCTTAATTTTCAAGTTCTTACAGGAACTTTCTACCCTAATTTTTAAGTTCTTACGGGAACTTTCTATCCCAATTTTTAAGGTCTTCCAGAACTTTTTACCCAATTTTTAAGATAATTCATGAACTTTCTACCACGATTATTAAGGTCTCACAGGAACTTTCTACCCCAATTTTAAGGTCTTCCAGAACTTTT
This sequence comes from Palaemon carinicauda, assembly GCF_036898095.1. Classification (NCBI taxonomy): domain Eukaryota; kingdom Metazoa; phylum Arthropoda; class Malacostraca; order Decapoda; family Palaemonidae; genus Palaemon; species Palaemon carinicauda. Next base: position 21,469,102 of record NC_090744.1, read on the forward strand.
TACCCAATTTTCAAGATAATTCATGAACTTTCTACCACGATTTTTAAGGTCTTACAGGAACTTTCTACCCCAATTTTAGGGTCTTACAGGAACTTTCTACCCCAATTTTTAAGGTCTTCCAGAACTTTTTACCCAATTTTTAAGATAATTCATGAACTTTCTACCACGATTTTTAGGGTCCTAACAGGAACTTTCTACCCCAATTTTTAAGGTCTTAACAGGAATTTTCTACCCCAATTTCAAAGGTCTCAGAAACTCGCTACCCCCAATTTCAAAGATCTCTCTACCAGTGGCCATTATTCAAAGATCTTTAGTACAGTTGCACCTTTTGAAGGTCTCAGGGACATAATCAAATTACGGATATATATATATATATATTGGGATTTTCGGGGGTCATATAGACACTTTACTGGAGATTTTTTATTGTTGAACTTTACCCGAGGCTTTCTCAGATGAGAAACGTTCAGATAATAGTATTTGAGACACACTCAAATAGTGAACATTATCTGAGACTTTCAAAACTTAGTCCCAACTTGACAGTATCTTGGACGGAAGTTCGAGACCCACTCCAGCTCGATAGGTTCTATAGTCAATTTCTTTTAATGAGGCGCATTTGCACCGACTCGCAGTGGTGCCCTTTTAGCTCGGAAAAGTTTCCTGATCGCTGATTGGTTAGAATTATCTTGTCCAACCAATCAGCGATCAGGAAACTTTTTCCGAGCTAAGAGGGTACCGCTGCGAGTCGATGCAAATCTGCCTCGCTAAAAAAAATTGACTATAGTAGTGTCTGCCACTTCACCGTCCTTGTGAGCTAGGGATAGGGGGTTTGAGGGAGCCTCAAGGTCTCCCTGCTGAATCCTCAACAGCCATTGCCTGGCTCTTCCTGGTCCTATCTTGATGGAAAGGGGATTGGGAGCTGATATATATATATATATATATATATATATATATATATATATATATATATATATATACATGAATTGCTTGGCAATCTCAGTGTTGCCAAGTGTATGAGGAAATAAGAAAATGTGTCAAGATTAGGCCAGACTATTTTGTATATGTTTAGGCAAAGATAAATGAGTCGTAACCAGAAAGAGGGATCTAATGTATTACTGTCTGGCCAGTCAAAGGACCTAATAACTCTCTAGCGATAGTATCTCAACGGGTGGCTGGTGCCTTGTGCCAAGTGTATGAAGAAATAAGAGAATGTGTCAATAATAGGCCAGACTATTCTGTGTATGTTTAGGCAAAGAGAAATGGGTCGAAACCAGAGAGAGGGATCCAATGTATTACTGTCTGGCCAGTCAAAGGGCCTAATAACTCTCTAGCGGTAGTATCTAAACGGATGGCTGGTGCCTTGGCCAACCTACTACCAAAAGAGAAAAAAAAAACAGATTAATAACAGGCAAGTTAAATTGTTGATTGTTTTATGTTTATTTAGAAATTCTTATTAATTTATTCTTATATGATTTAGTTAACTATGTACAACACTATTCAATAACCAAACAGTGCCACACACACACAGAGAGAGAGAGAGAGAGAGAGAGAGAGAGAGAGCTAACCATATAAAAACACTGACCACTTTCAGAAAAATATATAGACTAAGTTCTATTATGGATTCAATAACAAAACTAGGTCACTCTTTGAAAAGAGAGAGAGAGAGAGAGAGAGAGAGAGAGAGAGAGAGAGAGTTAACTATATAAAACACTGATCATTTGAAGAAAAATGTATGGACAAAGTTCCAGTATGGATTTAATAACAAAACTGTTTCACTCCTTGGAGAGAGAGAGAGAGAGAGAGAGAGAGAGAGAGAGAGATAGCAAAGGCGTAGAAATACATGAAGTCTAAACTGCGCCATCCAACCAAAGTAAATTTTACGACTTAGCATTTCCTCAGTACCTCTGAAGATATAAATTTTGCTATTTTTCAATTGCAAAAATTGTCAGAAACATGCAGTTATAGACAGAATGACCGACATAGATATAGAAAATCAAGTTTACAGTCCCAAAAACAGTTATAGAGTTGAAGAAACTTTCAACTACAGGTGACTGTAGCTTTGTTTAAGGCATGGAAGTAGTTACAGGGGGTACATAACTGTTCTTAAATTGAAATTTCTATACAAAACTCAACAAATAAGACTGGGAACCCGAGAGAGAGAGAGAGAGAGAGAGAGAGAGAGAGAGATAATATACGAACTTACATCCCATTGAAAGTGGCTTAGAGCTAAATTTCAATAAAAATTGAAATTTTTATACATAAGTCAACAAATAAGAGAGAGAGAGAGAGAGAGAGAGAGAGAGAGAATATACGAACTTACATCCTACTGAAAGTGCCGTAGCGCTAAATATCAAGTGAGAGAGAGAGAGAGAGAGAGAGAGAGAGAGACTACGAATTTACATCCTACTGAAAGTGCTTTAGCGCTAAATATCAAGTGAGAGAGAGAGAGAGAGAGAGAGAATACGAACTTACATCCTACTGAAAGTGCCTTAGCGCTAAATATCAAGTGAGAGAGAGAGAGAGAGAGAGAGAGCGAGAGAGAGAGAGAATATACGAACTTACATCCTACTGAAAGTGCCTTAGCGCTAAATATCATCTCTGACGGACACGCGCACCGAAGGAACTCTCAGAGGGCAAGGAATGCCCCGATGCCCCAGTACCAATACAGGACTCGTGTCACGTCTACTCTGGACGCATGCGCGCATCTCAAGAAGCAGAAGGAAGAACTTTCACTTTATCCAACTGTGAACCATTGCAATTCCAATCAGATACCATCCTAAAATCAATCGTGAATTTCAGTAATAATCAACAAACACCAGCAAATGCAGTCTTTTCTAGCTTACTGCAGGACAAAGGCCTCAGTTATGTCCTTATTCATGTCTAGGGTTGGCCATTTTAATAATAATCAACAAACTACAACAACAACAAATGCAGCCGTTTCTAGCTTACTGCAGGACAAAGGCCTCAGACATGTCCTTATTCATGTCTAGGGTTGGCCATTTTAATACTAATCAACAAACAACAACAACAACAAATGCAGCGGTTTCTAGCTTACTGCAGGACAAAGGCCTCAGCCATGTCCTTATTCATGTCTAGGGTTGGCCATTTCAATAATAATCAACAAACAACAACAACAACAAATGCAGCCGTTTCTAGCTTACTGCAGGACAAAGGCCTCAGACATGTCCTTATTCATGTCTAGGGTTGGTCATTTAATAATAATCACCAAACAACAACAAATGCAGCCGTTTATAGTCAATTACAGGTCAAAGGACTCAGACATGTCCTTGTTCATGTCTGGGGTTGGTCATTTTCATCTACATGCTGGCCACTGCGGACTGGTGATGGTGGGAGATTTTAATCAACAAACAACAACAAATGATGTTGCTTGGTTACTCTCTGCAAAGTCAGGGTGTCACAAGGTGCACTTCGGAGCGAGGTGTACCAGGGACTCCTGCGTCTAACTGTACATAAAAGTTATATATATATATATATATATATATATTTGTTAACCATTTTCACTTATATATTAATCTCTTCTATTTCGAAAAATCTTGCACAGCGAGTTCAAAAAGGTCTCTTGGAGCTTTTGGTAACTGAAAGTTCTTTCCCATTTCGGTAGAATATTTCTATAATTTCTGACATCTTGCTTTGATATTAGGATGCTCAATAAATCCCTTGGCTAACTCTTCAACCCTTCTCTTAATAACCACTAATTAACGGAAGAAAGTGAAAATAAAGGAAAAATGATGATTAAATCTGTGTACATATCTATCTAAATATTAAGTCGTCCTTTTTGACGGGTCGCGTACACCAACAATAATAATAATAATAATAATAATAATAATAATAATAAACAAACATGAAGGTTAGAAACTCGGATAAAAGAGGAGGGACTAGGACTAATACAGTTGTAAAGCAGTTGATCGAAGCAGTAAAACCGTGTACCTACTTATTAGTCAACTGATGTGGGTATCAGTTAAGATATGGAGAGAGAGAGAGAGAGAGAGAGAGAGAGAGAGAGAGAGCATGGAATGAAGAAGCGCGGGCGTTTGTTTCAACCTCAAAATGCGCACCACCTTCTCTCTCTCTCTCTCTCTCTCTCTCTCTCTCTCTCTCCAATATACCATCATAACTACAGGCAAACAAAAGAATGAACAAAACTCACGTGATGACATTGCACAAAAAAATATCCATTGTGTGAGTTTAATCTGAATTAGGCCTAGTCCTATACACTAATTGTTTTTATGATTGATTTTATTCGTATTAAGACACTAATATAAACAATAATTAATTAATAATCACCGCTATGAATAAACACTAGAAGTAATAATTGAGTAACAAGAGAAATCGGTAAAATGGAGCAAGCGAATAATATTTATAGCAGAAAATAAACAGATTGATAACTAAATGAGCGCAGATAACCTAGTGCTAGGAAATGCGAGAATTTCATATTTCTCTCTCTCTCTCTCTCTCTCTCTCTCTCTCTCTCTCTCTCTCTTTCACACACACACACACACAAACGCACTTTATCTGAGTGCAGCATGTCCCCAATTCGCCACAGTCGAAAGAATCAACATTGGCATTCAATCGAAGTTATTAATATGGGTGAATCAATCTTCTCCAAGCTATGTGATGGAGAATATAACAAATTAACATAGTCCAGAGTTAACTTAAACTATTATGTTATATTCTTTTATAAATAAATGCAAATATGTATTTACTCTCTCTTACAGAAACACACACACACACACACACATATATATATATATATATGTATGTATATATGTGTGCGTGTGTGTGTGTGTGACTAAACATCAGTGTTGGATTCATACTATGATTGTGAAATAACAGCTTAAGCTTAGGCCTATAAAATTGTTCTAACATACACACACACACACACACACATATATATATATATATATATATGAGACTAAACATCAGCTCTAGATTTATGCCACGATTGTGAAATAAGAGCTCAAGGTTAGGCCTACAAGGATTATTCTATTTACTTAGGGTTGTCCCCCCCATCCGAAACTGATAGCCCTATCTGTGGGTTCTTGTTAGTCTCTCCACAACAGCTGTAATTCATGTGGAACCCGATTCGCGAACCCTCCTGTCAGCTATTACTGGTTTGAATTGAATTTCCCCCAGTTGATCCAACTAGGGTTGTAGCTTAGCAAGTAATAATAATAATAATAATAATAATAATAATAATATTTGTTTTTACATTTATTTCTGAAGTAACATAGTTAGAAAAAGCTTGAGCTATGTTAGAAATTTTATTTCTAAAATGGTTTAATTCATTTCGCAAAATCTATAGTTAATAAAATATTCTGAATAAAATTGAAGAATATTTGATAAGCTTTCACCATATATATAACATTATTTTTTACAGCTATTAACTGAATAGAAATACTCCGATGAATTTTAAACTGTCTGAAGACGAGAGTATACGAGACAAAGCACAAGGCTATTAATAACGATTTTTCAAATGATAAAGAATCTATCAAGAATTAACTTAAAACTAAGGCAAATTTGTAAACAACGTAAATCGTTCAAAAACTTTGTTCTGTAACAAACAAACAAATCAGAACTAAAGAAATATAGTTATAGGAATTCTAGACTTAAAAGAAACCGTTTTTTTATTTTAGATTTCTAAGACTAACGTTTTAGGCCGAACTCGTGCGTTTGCAATGTGGATCAACCGCTCCTCAATGCCTCTAAATTTAAGGTTTAAAGGCCGCTCATGAATGGCAGAGGCAAGGGACAGTGACACCCCTATCAAGCAGGACAATGCACTAGAGAATGACCATATTACATATGATCAGCTCCCAAGCCCCTTCTCTTACCCAAGCTAGGGCCAAGGACGGTCAGACAATAGGTGCTGAGGACTCAGCAGATAGACCTATAGGCTCCCCCAAACACCGCATCCTTAGCTCACAAGGATGGTGAGATTGCAGCGACCAAAGAAACTAACGAGTTTGAGCGGGACTCGAACCCCAGTCTGGCGATCACCAGTCAGGGAAGACCTGTGTTTGTGAAATTTTACAGTGAGCCACGTAAACCCTGCAGTAGGCGTTACGGTTCAAAACGGGAAAGGTATAGAAGAGAGTTAGTACTAAACTGAAAGAAAATGACGACGTAGCATTGAGGTGCAAACTATTCTACTGGGTATGGGTCTATAAACTTTTGATATATATTATTGAGATTTTCACTATACATTATTGTAAAACATCACTTAAACCGTAAAACGTTTTATAAAAACGTCGAATTTCCAACTTATTTGAAAAAAAAATATCGAGCCCAAAACTATTAAATAAATATATAAATTCAAACTACTTTGCTTTTCTGAAAAAAAAATATTAACTACTTTGTTCAAATGCAGAACCAATTAAAACTGTATTACATTATTCTCATAATGCCTCTAAAATTCGTCAAAACTATGATATTAATATGAAAAAAAGATATTTTTTATTCCCCATGAGCTATTCTCTGCTCTTGAAAAGCGCTTTCATTTCAAGAATCTCTCTCTCTCTCTCTCTCTCTCTCTCTCTCTCTCTCTCTCTGTTTATATTTATATGGCGAGGGGGGGGGATGTGTATACTCGTGTAAATGCATTGCATAGGCCTACGTTAGAGTTAACAGAAAAAAATTTATTAAGGCCTGGAGCAGTTACCAGTTGTCCTAGAAATAATACGCGTCCCGTACAAGACAAGAAGACCTTAGCTTAAGTCGACAAGCAACTGATGCTGATTCTATTGAAAATATCATGAGGTCAATAATCCGTAAACAGAGAAAGGTGTTGTCAAAAGTTATTAATAAAATGAATGCGCCCTTTCTTATCGAAAGCATGAAAGATATTGACTCTCTCTCTCTCTCTCTCTCTCTCTCTCTCTCTCTCGATTACCCTTTCTTATCGAAAGCATGAGATACATGTTGACTCTCTCTCTCTCTCTCTCTCTCTCTCTCTCTCTCGATTACCCTTTCTTATCGAAAGCATGAGATACATGTTGACTCTCTCTCTCTCTCTCTCTCTCTCTCTCTCTCGATTACCCTTTCTTATCGAAAGCATGAGATACATGTTGACTCTCTCTCTCTCTCTCTCTCTCTCTCTCTCTCAACAATCCGTAAGCAGAGAAACTGTAATGCTGTCAAAAATAATCGTTAAATCGAATAAACCCTTTCTTATCGAAAGCGTGAGATAGATGTTGGCGCTCTCTCTCTCTCTCTCTCTCTCTCTCTCTCTCTATCTCTCTCTCTCTCTCAACAATCCGTAAGCAGAAACTGTAATGCTGTCAAAAATAATAGTTAAATCGAATAAACCCTTTCTTATCGAAAGCATGAGATAGATGTTGGCTCTCTCTCTCTCTCTCTCTCTCTCTCTCTCTCTCTCAGGCAGGCACTCACTACTATGGGTACTTTTATAGGAGGTTCACGAACGGTTAGCAAGGGGTCAACGATTGTAATGATTATTCGCGCGCTCAAATTCTTCTTCCTCTTCTTCCATCAGGGAATTGGCGATTCAACCTTCTCTCTTCCTTTATAACAGACGAAATATCAAAACATAAACAAACTTTTTTCCATTATGCACCAACCTGTGGTAAACCCTTATCGTTGTAGCACCTCGACGTCCTTCCTGCGTCGGCCTCTATGGGTTCGAAGGTTTGGAGAATCCCTTGCGAGAACACGGAAGGATACTGGCCATATTGTCCTCTAGTGCCACAGACACAGCACACAACAAGCACTACCAGCTGTAAAACCTGGCTGGTGGTAGTCCTGAGCAGACACGAGCGCGCCATGACGTTCACCAACTAATAAGCATGACAACACTGAACTTTGCGCGAGTCTCGAGTCAGTCAGTGTACTGTGTAACTGTGTATGTTTACCTCGCACTCGAATCTCGGCCTTATGAGTGCGTTTGGCTGCCAGACGCACGAAGAATGGCTTTATTTCTACTTTAATCATACATATGCTACCTGTTTAAACATTCTGCATGATGTCTAAGCTTTAATAGGATAATATCCATGTACAAAAAATGCTAGTAATGTTTACGATTTAAATTTTAATAAGAAATAAACTGAACACTTGAATCTCGGCCTTATGAGTGCGTCCCGTTACCAGACACACGATGAAAGGCTTTATTTCTACATAAATCACATATAGATTAACTTTATAAACATTTCTCACGATTTTTAAGCTATATTATAATAATACCCATATATACGAAACGTTAATATTATCTATATTCAAATTTTAAGAAGATATGAACCACAGCATCTGCACGACTGTACGACATCGATGCTGCCGTGCTTTTATTGTGGGATACCCTCCTTTAAGACGTTGTGAACTTGTGGTCCTCCTTGCCTCCTCTCGAGATGTCCGGCATCATAGTCTGAGTGAAAAGATGTCGATTACAGAAATTTATTTGAATGAACATATATCTTTTTTTTTTATCAAATTAAACACTTGTTATTCTTAAGAGAGTTTTCAGTTAGAATAATAACTAGTGTTTTCTTCATTCTTTTTTCTGGGATGATTTAATAGTATCTAAGAACCACGAAATTAAGAAGAAATTAAAGAATAGAGACTAATTATAGAACCACTCAAGTTACCGGGTAACTTTCGTTATTTGTATGAGTAGCAACCAGTTCTCATTCAAAGACCCAAGTGACACTTGGAGCCATCTGGTTTGGCCCACAGAAATGCCATGTATACGGTTGTCTTGCCTTCTCCTTGAAGTCGCAATTAATATGAAAACATTTAAGTACTGAGACACGAATATCCATACATGAGTCTTTTTATAGTTTATATATGACATATTTGTTTTTGACGTTGTTAATAGTTTATAAAGGACATATCTGTTTTGACGTTGTTGCCTTTTTTCGAATGATTTATTGTTAATTTGTTCTCTTCATTTATTTATTTCCTTATTTCCTTTCCTCACTGGGCTATTTTTCCCTATTGGGGCCCTGGGCTTATAGCATCTTGCTTTTCCAACTAGGGTTGTAGCATGGATAGTAATAATAATAATAATAATATCTATCTATGTATATATATATATATATATATATATATATATATATATATATATATATATATATATATATATATGTGTGTGTGTGTGTGTGTGTGTGTGTGTGTGTGTGTGTGTGTGTGAGTGTATAGTTCACCAAACTTTCAATTGGGCTCCACAAGGCACTAGAAGAGTTAGAAGACCCAGGCATACATGGCTGGGGACTATGAAACGTGAAGTAGAAGATGTTGAATTGAGAAGTATTGATTTAAGAGATCAAGATAGAGACGACTGGCTAAATCTAACTGAGGCCCTTTGCGTCAATAGGCGTTGGGGGAGATGATATATATATATATATATATATATATATATATATATATATATATATATATATATATATATATATATATGTGTGTGTGTGTGTGTGTGTGTGTGTGTGTGTGTGTGTGTGTTTATGTGTGTGTGTGTGTGTAATATCAAAGAGTAAAATGATTTTTAGAATAATATTTTTAGAGTGATGTCATAATATAGCAATGTCATTTTTAGTAATAACTTTTTTTATTTTAAAGTAATGTCATCTTTAAAGTAATATTTTTTTCATGGTAATATCAATTTTTGGAGTAATATAATTTTAAGGTAATGTCGTTTTAGAGTAATGTCATTTTTAGCGAATATAACTTTTAGAGTAATTTCATTTTTAGAGTAATATAATTTTCATGGTAATATTTCAAAGTAATATAATTTTTTTTTAGTATTTTTAGAGAAATGTCATTTCTAGAGTAATATAATTTTAGAATAATATAATTTTTATAGTTCTGTGATAAGATTTTTAGAGTAATATCATTTTAGAGTAATGTAATTTCTAGAGTAATATTATATTTTAGAGTGTCATTTTTAGAGCAATATCCTATTTTACTATGTCATTTTTATTTTAAAGTAATATTACATTTTAATGTATCATTTGTAGGCTAATATTATATTTTAGTGTGTTATTTTTAGAGTAATATTTCATTTTAGTGTGTCATTTTTTGAGTAATATCATTTTAGAGTGATGTAATATTAGAGTAATATTATAATTTAGTGGTCCATTTTTAGAGTAATATTATATTTGAGAATGTTGTTTTTAGAGTAATATTATATTTTAGTGTATCACTTTTAGAATAATACAATATTCTAATGTGTCATTTTTAGAGTATTATTATATTTTAATATGCCATTTTTAGAGTAATATCCTTGCTATGTCATTTTTATTTTAAAGTGATATTAAATTTTATTGTGTCATTTTTAGGGTAATGTTATATTTTAGTGGGCCACTTTTAGAGTAATATTATATTTTACTAAGTCATCTTTATTTTAAAGTAATATTATATTTTAATATGTCGGTTTTAGAGTAATATATTTTAGTGTGCCATTTTTAGAGCGATATTATATTTTACTGTGTCATTTTTAGAGCAATATTGTATTTTACTGTCATTTTTATTTTAAAGTATTAATATATTTTAATGTGTAATTTTTGGGGTAATTTTATATTTTAATGTGTCATTTTTAGAGTAATATTATATTTTACTGTGCCATTTTTATCTTAAAGTAATATTTTATTTTAATGTGTAATTTTTAAGGTTATATCATATTTTAGTGTGTCATTTTTAGAGCAATATTATATTTTACAATGTCATTTTTATTTCAAAGTAATATTATATTTTAATACGTCATTTTTAGAATGATATTATATTTTAGTGTGTCATTTTTAGAATAATATTATATTTGAGTGCGTCATTTTTAGAGTAACATATTTTAGTGCGTCATTTTAGTTAAATATCATTTTAGTGTGTCGTTTTTAGAGTAATATTATATTTTAGTGTTTCATTTTTAAAGCAATATTATATTTTACTGTAATTTTTATTATAAAGTAATATATTTTAATGTGTTATTTTTAGCGTAATATTATATTTTAGAGTGTCATTTTTAGAGCAATATCATATTTTACTATGTCATTTTTATTTTATTATTATTATTATTATTATTATTATTATTATTATTATTATTATTATTATTATTATTATTATTATCAAAAGCTAAACTACAACCCTGGTTGGTAAATCAAGATGCTATAAGCCCAAAGGCTCCAACAGGGAAATATGGCCCATTGAGGAAAGGAAAAAATGAAATAAACTATAAGAGAAGTAATGAACAATTAGAATAAAATATTCTAAGAACAGTAACAACATTAAAACACATCTTTAATATATAAACTATAAAAAAGACATTTATACCTGTTCAACATGAAAACATTTGCTGTAAGTTTGAACTTCTGAAATTCCACCGATTCAATTACCCGATTAAAAAGATAATTTCCCTTAAAAAAGGCTTGATCCTGTTGAAAATATTTTTTTTTTTAAATTCATGTGACTTTTTAACGTAAGTGCACCATTTTCTCACGTGGTTGAACCCAATTAAGAAGATCCTTCCACCTAAAATGTTGTTCCTGTTGAAAATATTTTTCTTTTTTTAAATTCACGTGACTTTTTAACGTAAGTGCATCATTTTCTCACGTGATTGAACCCGATTAATAAGATCATTCCACCTGAAATGGCTTGTTTCTGTTGAAAATATTTTTCTTTTTTTAAATTCACGTGACTTTTTAACGAAAGTGCACCATTTTCTCACGTGATTGAACCCGATTAAGAAGATCATTCCACCTAAAATGGCTTGTTCCTGTTGAAAATATTTTCTTTTTCAAATTCACGTGACTTTTTAACGTAAATGCATCATTTTCTCACGTGATTGAACCCGATTAAGAAGATCATTCCACCTAAAATGGCTTGTTCCTGTTGAAAATATTTTCTTTTTCAAATTCACGTGACTTTTTAACGTAAATGCATCATTTTCTCACGTGATTGAACCCGATTAAGAAGATCATTCCACCTAAAATGGCTTGTTCCTGTTGAAAATATTTTCTTTTTCAAATTCACGTGACTTTTTAACGTAAATGCATCATTTTCTCACGTGATTGAACCCGATTAAGAAGATCATTCCACCTAAAATGGCTTGTTCCTGTTGAAAATATTTTCTTTTTCAAATTCACGTGACTTTTTAACGTAAATGCATCATTTTCTCACGTGATTGAACCCGATTAAGAAGATCATTCCACCTAAAATGGCTTGTTCCTGTTGAAAATATTTTCTTTTTCAAATTCACGTGACTTTTTAACGTAAATGCATCATTTTCTCACGTGATTGAACCCGATTAAGAAGATCATTCCACCTAAAATGGCTTGTTCCTGTTGAAAATATTTTCTTTTTCAAATTCACGTGACTTTTTAACGTAAATGCATCATTTTCTCACGTGGTTGAACCCGATTAAGAAGATCATTCCTTCTAAAAAGACCTATTCCTGTTGAATTTATATATATATATATATATATATATATATATATATATATATATATATATATATATATATATATATATATATATATATATCACGTGACTTTTTAAGGGAAGTGCACCATCCTCTCACGTGGTTGAACCCGATTAAGAAGATCATTCTACTTAAAAATGGCTTGCTCTGGTTGAAAAATAGTTTTTTTTTTTTATTAAAATTCACATGACTTTTTTTAACGCAAGTCTCTCACCTTTCGCGTAGTAGAATTTTTTAACTTATTGTGACGCCTACAACCGACAAATATCTTTAAAACTCAACCTTTGCCCTCTCTGTGCCATTTTTGTTTAAAGGTTAAATATGTGTTTTCAGTTCCAGTTTCACTAGAATAGATACTCACCAGAACGTCAGCCAGGCAAGCCCAACTGTGGTGCCCAACCACCGCAGTGGCCTCCCCAGTAAACAGCTTAAACTCACGGTCCCGGGCTGGGATCGTTCTGCTGAAGTGCCAATGCTAGGCGAACACGTTACCACTGTACAGTGGCACTCCTAGTAAGAAATTTAAACTTACAGTCACGGGCTGGGATCGATCTGTTGCCATGCAAATGCTAGGCGAACACGTTACCACTGTACTATCCAGGAGACTAGCTTATTCTAAGTTACGAAAAAATCAGACATAAGCCTAACGATTCTATTTCTTAATTCTATGTTAACTGAAAAAATCAGACATAAGCCTAACAATTCTATTTCTTCTTTCTATGTTAACCAAAAAAATCAGACATAAGCCTAACGATTCTATTTTTTATTTCTGTGTTAACTGAAAAAAATAAGACACAAGCCTAACAATTCTGTTTCTTATTTCTATGTTAACTGAAAAAATCAGACATAAGCCTAACAATTCTATTTCTTATTTCTATGTCAACTGAAAAAATCAGACATAAGCCTAACGATTCTATTTTTTATTTCTATGTTAACTGAAAAAAATAGACATAAGCCTAACAATTCTGTTTCTTAATTCTATGTTGACTGAAAAAATCAGACATAAGCCTAACGATTCTATTTCTTATTTCTATGTCAACTGAAAAAATCAGACATAAGCCTAACAATTCTATTTCTTCTTTCTATGTTAACCAAAAAAATCAGACATAAGCCTAACGATTCTATTTTTTATTTCTGTGTTAACTGAAAAAAATAAGACACAAGCCTAACAATTCTGTTTCTTATTTCTATGTTAACTGAAAAAATCAGACATAAGCCTAACAATTCTATTTCTTATTTCTATGTCAACTGAAAAAATCAGACATAAGCCTAACAATTCTATTTCTTATTTCTATGTCAACTAAAAAAATCAGACATAAGCCTAACAATTCTATTTCTTATTTCTATGTTAACTAAAAAAATCAGACATAAGCCTAACAATTCTATTTCTTATTTCTATGTTAACTGAAAAAAAAACAGAGATAAGACTAACAATTCTATTTCTTATTTCTATGTTAACCATAAAAATCAGACATAAGCCTAACGATTCTGTTTCTTATGTCTATGTTAACCGAAAAAATCAGACATAAGCCTAACGATTCTGTTTCTTATGTCTATGTTAACTGAAAAAATCAGACATAAGCCTAACGATTCTGTTTCTTAGTTCTATGTTAACTGAAAAAAATCAGACATAAGTCTAACGATTCTGTTTCTTAGTTCTATGTTAACTGAAAAAATCAGACATAAGTCTAACGATTCTGTTTCTTAGTTCTATGTTAACTGAAAAAATCAGACATAAGCCTAACGATTCTATTTCTTAGTTGTATGTTAACTGAAAAAATCAGACATAAGCCTAACGATTCTATTTCTTAGTTCTATGTTAACTGAAAAAAAATCAGACATAAGCCTAACAATTCTATTTCTTAGTTCTATGTTAACTGAGAAAAAATCAGACATAATCCTAACAATTCTATTTCTTATTTCTACGTTAACTGAAAAAATCAGACATAAGCCTAACGATTCTATTTCTTATTTCTACGTTAACTGAAAAAATCAGACATAAGCCTAACAATTCTATTTCTTATTTCTATGTTAACTGTGAGGTGTAAAGTTAAGCAAGGGATAAGACTTGTAACATTAGGAAGACACTGGGAACAGGTGCAAATAAAAATTTGCCGTATAAGAAAAAAAAAAAGGGTAAAAAATCCTGGAATAATTGTTGCCAGTTATTTACCGTTTAAGAAACGGATATATTGACGTAAAGGAATGATATTACGGTCACCAACCCGTAAAAGATAAGAACAAAGTAAGGTAAAATTACGGTCGCCTGTATTTACTGAAATACGGCTGAGAATGGTATAATTTTACGGTGAATTTCTGATTAAAATTAGGGATTTCTTAACAGCGTAAATAAGGATGAGCGTAGCAGGTGTAAAAGATTGTGGGAATGAAAATTCATATATTTTTTCAATTAAATTAGATAATCGAAATTCAAAACTACTTGAAATGGCTTCTCGCAGAGACAGCTTTGGCGCTCTTGAATGACAAGAGTTATATAGAAATAGAGTACTTTATGTATTTTGAATTTGTGTCTGGCTGATTTTGGGGAATATGCTGATGAGCCTTTTTTCTTAGAAGTGTAGACCTACAAAGCGATGAATAATCTCTGTAAATCAGCAGGTTAAAGTGAATAGGTTATGGCTGTTATGTATATCTTATCATAGAGTATATATATATATATATATATATATATATATATATATATATATATATATATATGTGTGTGTGTGTGTGTGTGTGTGTGTGTGTGTATGTGTGTGTGTGTTATAATATAACCGTCAGGGCAGAAATGTACCATGCTAAATCTTTACGTAAGGTTGCATCACAATTTCGAATATATATATATATATATATATATATATATATATATATATATATATATATATATATATATATATATATATATATATATATATATATATATATATATATTTTTGGGCTCAAGCCATGTCGTCCTGATGGAAGTTCCTATAGGGTAGCTTCCTAGGGTATATTACAACTACGGCGATATTCCCAGAGAATTTACCTTAAGGTACCAGAATTCTAACTCCTGGAGCGAGTATCCCTCGTGAAAGGGATATCGCGACATATCAGAGGACGTATTCTAGACACGTCACATGGCAATCTACGACCTGAATAGAGATTCGTCTCGTAGGAGGGAGATTGACGAGATACGAATTCGGGAAAGAAAAAGGGGAGCCGCTCCCAAGGCATCCCTATCCCCCGATTCGTATGCGTGCCTGGCGCCAATCCTGGCGCCATCTGTATTCCTTTTTGCGTAGCTTAACAACTCGGTGTTTTTTCCTGTTTTTCTCGCAAATCTTGGATTTATTCAGCTTTTCATGGCTTCTTCGTCTTCGTTGACCTCGGATAAGTTGAGTATAGTGTCTGTTATGTATAAATGTAGGCTCTTGGTAAAATTTTGAGTGATTAATAGGATTAATCTTTGATACAAGAGCCGTAGCCTACCAGAGGTGTCCTGGACACTGTCACTCGCTAGGTATAAATTAGTTAGTCAGAGTGACATTCCTGGTTGTTTTGCTTAATAAAATTTAGCTATTTAGCTTTACATAGGATTTCCTTTCGTGCTTAGTATTATTTGGCGAAGTATTCGCCATTCTGGCCTACGCTAGGCCATGTAGCCTAGTCGTTTGGTCCTAGTACTTAATGCATGATTATGGTTTTTCCGAGTGTAATTAAAATTTTATTGAAGCTTTAGGCTATTTTATACATTTTAGACTATGTGGAATATTTCCAAGATTGTATACGTGAGAGTTTCGGTGAATTAGGTAATCGATTCTCTTGGTGCCTAGGCTAATTGCTTATGGAGCCTTAGTATACTTTATCATACTCCCCGGTTGCTTTCTTTTCTTCGGAGAAGGTATGCAATCCCTTTCCCTCTATTTAAGCCTTGGGCTTATCCCTAAGTGGTTTTTTCCGAATTTATTTTCGATAAAACTATACTAGGGTGTTACTGTACCTTCCTGTTCCTGCTGAGTCTGGTTCAAAGAGGGACAGAACAACAGAGTTTTTAGTCTGAGTCCGTGTTGTTTGGCTTGGGGCAGAGTCTCCCTCGCTGACCTAACACTTACAAAGGGAGCTGAGCTCCCTTAGGTCACTGTCGAAGGTTTCTGTAGTTATGATTCCTTCTTGTGTGATCGACCAGACTAAGTCCTGTTGCTGTTCTCGGGGAGGATAAATCTTCCCTTGGGAGTTGCAACGCCTTCCTTGCTTTGGTGCTCTGGAAGCTGGCAGGTATTATACTACTGCGCTGGCACTTTCCCTTAGATCTCCCTTAGGCTAAGACAGAGTTCTTGGCTGCGGGTGATCTGTCACTAAAGCAAGGTTGGCAGGACCCTCTTGTCCCTTCCCCCTCTATCTCCGTAATGGCCTGCCATTACTGTACTGTACCTTGCCGGCCGGCAGAGCTGGCCGGCAGGGGTATTACTGTACCATATGTCATTCTACTTCTGGACCTAGTATAGGTTGGGATATGGATTGACTAAGCCCATTGCCGGCCGGCAGAGACGCTGGACGGCAAGGGTCTTATGTTTTCGAGTGCTGCCCGGACCTCTCTTGGTCCCTCATCCATGCCTGCCGGCAGAGCCGGACGGCATTGGTCAAGGAAGCCTGAATTAAGTTTCTCCCCTTCCTTATATGCACTCTTTCGGTTGCCGGGCTTGGGGGGTTGTGTACACTCTTATCCCGGCATCCATTCTATTTTCTTCTAGTGCTGTACCTGTCCCGGCAGCCGGCCTATGAGGCCGGCAGCCGGGCAGGGGTAGTCTTCTGGTTCTTTTGCTGCCGGCTGGCATCGGTCTTGTACCTTTGCCGGCCGGCTTATGTCAGTCCTTGTCTGCCGGTCACCAAGAGTGTGGCCGGCAGCTGGGTACTACCTTGTGTAGTTGCTGGCCGGCAATCATTGCCGGCCAACACTGGCTGTTGCTGGCCGGCAGCTGCTGCCGCCGGCACAGGCATTTGAACCAGAGGGCTGCCGCCCTATAGCTGTTAAGTAGTATACTTTAAAGCTAATTGTGGTGTGTGCCGGCCGGCAAAGGCAGGCCGGCACACATCCTCCTATACTGTACTAGTATTCTTCTGTATAGCATATACAGTAAGAAGAAAACTATAGTAAAAGTTTAGGTACAGCACTGTATCTTCTAATACTATTGTGTTTTCTTACACAGCCCTTTGCTGTTGCCCTCAGACAGGAAGCAGAGTTCTTCCCCGTCTATTATCCAGGATTTTTAAAATCATTGCCTAGGTGTGAGCTCCACCTGTTTCCTCTGGAAACCTTGCATTGGTTACTCTAGTAGAGATAAACCATTTTTGATTTTATTATCCGGAAGGCTGCAACAATGGGTTGTGAGGGAAACACAAGTGTGTGTCTTTCAATTATGAATTGTTATGCTATACTATGCATATCCAGTGATACATAGTTCACTTGATACTCATGGAAATTTCTTCTCTTTACAGGAGGACCCTCCGAAGTGCGGAAATGTTTTCTGCAATGTCCGCAGCAAGAACCTCTGCGGACATGAGTGTTGTAGGAGACACGCAGCATGCGCTGTCTCCAAGGATGATCTCCAGTATTGGGACCCTCAGGTATGTACTGTATGCACTAACCTGATTACTGAGGCTTTTGATTCCCCTAGAACGGCGGAATCAAGGGATATAGCTAGGGAAAAGCTTCGTACTTGGGTAAGGGGCTTCAAGAAGAACACCTCTGGCCCTTATCTTCCAAGTGAGAAGATGAGGGCGTATCTTTTTCCCCAGGCATCAGCTGAGGCAGTGATTCCCCAGCCTCAAGAGGAGATCCTTCAAGATCAAGTCCAGGTGGACGAGGAAGTCGCAGATGCGATGCAAGACATCCAGTTGTGTGACAGGATGTCTGACCTGGACGACCGTTTGGAAGAAGACCTCCTGGCAGAAGGTCAGGATCAAGTTCAAACCCCGGATGTCGTAGAGGATGAGGTCGACGAGGTGTCGGCTGCTCCGGTTCAGATGCCGGAGCCTATCCCATCAACATCGGCTGGCCTCCCAGTAGAACTGGGACAGGCCCTCTCTTCGATTGTTGGAATGATCCAACAAATGCAGAAGGAGAATCAGGAGAAGGCGGCTGCAATGGAACTGCGCATGCAGTCCCTGGCAGAATCACATGGGCCCCGGAAAAGGCTCAATGTGAAAGACCTTCCCATATGCTCAGATGCTAACCCATGGAGGTATGCTGAGCACATGCCGATGACGACTGGAAAGATCGTCATTTCGGATAAGCTGGGTTCAGTTCCCCTAGAGGAGGTAGAATTCTGGCCCAGCAAGGCATCATATCCGGACTGCTATGTCCGGCTGAGAAAAGAACCAGCTTCAAGGGAGGAGACAGAGCCGAAGGAGGTCATTGTTATGGACCACGCTAAGGCTCAAGCCCTACTTTCATCCTCGATGAAAGAGAGGGGCTTCTCGAATTCGAAGGTAGCTGCATTGAGCAAGAAGCTCCCTTCGTTTGTGTCCTCTCCTGATAGAGCCTTCCCCTTTTTACAGAAAGGGTTTGCGGCTGTCCTAAAGGCAGTCGAGGCCGGCAAGCCTTGCCCCTCCTTGGAGGAGTGTAAACCCTTGTCGCTGGCTCTACCTATGGACCACAAAGACTGGAAGGATGTCCATCTAACATTCTCAGTGGGAAAGTTGGAGGCTGATATTGCCGGACGGCAATTCGGCGAGGACCTCCCCAAGCTGTCCGAATCTCTTTTACGAAGAGAGTTCGAGACAAAAGAAAGACTGGCTGCCTCAATGTCTCATCAGACTACTCTCGAGACGATGGCAAGTGACCCCAAGGTCCATGAAATGTTCATGGTAGTGGCTAAGTCTCACTTAGCCACAGTGACGAAGGACCTTTATAACTTCGTCAAGGCAAGGAGAGCTTGCAGGGAGTTCGTGTTCACCGGGGCTTCGGTGAGACACGAGCCAAGGAAGTTAATCTCCTCCAACATTTGGGGAAAAGACCTTTTCCCTACCGATGTGGTCAAAGAGGTTGTTGATAAGGCCGCCGTGGAGAATAGAAATCTTCTCCAGAAGTGGGGCCTGGCTATCAAAAGAAAATCTTCCCCGGATGAGGGTCCTCAACCAAAGAGGAAGAATATGAAGACTAGGCTACCATCTCGGCCAGCCAAGCCTTATAGACAGCAACAGCAACTGCAATTGCCTTTGCCTCCAGTGCCCCAAATGGTGGCACAAACCCCGACTGCCTTTCAGTGGGTACCCCAGGCGGTGCCAGGTCAGTCAACCACATTCGCCCCAACGTTCGAAGGACAGTCTTCTTCCTTTCGTGCAAAACCTAGAGGAGCAGCCAGAGGCTCGTCTAGGCGCCCCTCAAGGGGAAGGGGATTCAGAGGTGGTCGTGGTCAGGGAGGCAAGACCTCAGGACGGCAGTCCAAGTGAAATGATACCGGTAGGAGGGAGACTGATGAAATTTTGGGATCGCTGGACCTTCGATCCCTGGGCCCAAAGCCTACTCAAGAATGGACTGGGTTGGAGTTGGTACAGCACTCCACCCCCATGCCTTCGGTTTTTCCAACACTCCACCCCCATTTTGGAGGAGTACGTTCAAGAACTGTTGGAGAAAAATGTGATCCGAAAGGTGAAGTCCATCAAATTCCAAGGGAGGCTGTTTTGTGTTCCCAAGAAAGACTCGGAAAAGCTCAGAGTCATTCTGGACTTGTCACCACTCAACAAGTTCATAGTGAATTGCAAATTCAAGATGCTAACACTGCAACACATAAGGACCTTACTGCCCAAGAGGGCATACTCAGTCTCTATAGACTTGTCAGACGCCTATTGGCACATTCCAATCAGCCGTCGACTCTCCCCCTACCTAGGGTTCAGGCTACAACGAAAACTGTACGCCTTCAGAGCCATGCCATTCGGGCTAAACATAGCCCCAAGGATTTTCACGAAGCTTGCGAGCGCAGCTCTCAAACAATTACGCCTAAAGGGAATTCAGGTAGTAGCCTACCTGGACGACTGGCTGGTGTGGGCAGCATCCGAGACCGAATGCTTACAAGCTTCCAGTCAGGTGATCCAGTTCCTAGAGTACCTAGGCTTCAAGATCAACAAGAAAAAGTCTCGACTTTCTCCATCCCAAAAGTTCCAGTGGCTGGGAATCCACTGGGACCTTTTGTCACACAGTTTCTCCATCCCAATGAAGAAAAGGAAGGAGATAGCGGGCTCTGTCAAGAGACTTCTAGATTCCGAAAGGATATCAAGACGCGAACAGGAGAGGGTACTAGGCTCTCTCCAGTTTGCTTCAGTGACAGACCCAGTGCTAAGAGCACAGCTAAAGGATGCAACCGGAGTTTGGAGAAGGTATGCATCAAACGCGCGAAGAGACCTGAGAAGACCAGTGCCGCCTCGGCTACGTACTCTTCTCAGACCTTGGTCCCAAGCCAGACATCTAAAGAAGTCTGTTCTTCTTCAGCCACCTCCCCCGTCGTTGACGATTCACTCAGACGCCTCAAAGGAGGGATGGGGAGGTCACTCTCATCGGAAAAAAGTCCAGGGGACTTGGTCCAAGCTATTCAGGACCTTTCATATAAACTTTCTAGAAGCTATGGCAGTGCTCCTTACCTTAAAGAAAGTCTCCCCGCGTCACTCGATCCACATAAGATTGGTGACAGACAGCGAGGTGGTTGTGAGATGCTTGAATCGACAAGGGTCGAGGTCACCACCTCTCAACCAAGTGATGTTAGCCATTTTCCGATTGGCGGAAAAGAAGAAGTGGTACCTGTCGGCAGTTCACCTTCAAGGAGTCCGCAATGTGACAGCGGACGCTCTATCCAGGTTCACACCGATAGAGTCGGAATGGTCCTTAGACGCAGGATCATTTTCCTTCATTCTGAATCAAGTCCCAGAACTGCAAATAGACCTCTTTGCGACGAAAGACAACAAGAAGTTGCCCCTGTACGTGTCCCCGTACGAGGACCCCTTAGCGGAAGCAGTGGACGCAATGTCCCTCGACTGGAACAGATGGTCCAGGATTTATCTGTTCCCTCCTCACAACCTTCTGTTGAGGGTCCTCAACAAACTGAGATCCTTCAAGGGGGTAGCGGCAATAGTGGCCCACAAGTGGGCGAACAGCATGTGGTTCCCCTTGGCGTTGGAACTACAGATGAAGTTCGTGCCGCTACCACATCCAGTTCTGACCCAGCGAGTCCAGAAGTCGACTGTCTGCGCTTCATTACAGAAAACCCAGACCCTGCAGCTCATGATTTTCTCGCCCTAGCGGTGAGAAAGCGCTTCGGGATTTCGAAAGCCAGCATAGACTTCCTAGAGGAATACAAGTGCAAATCGACTAGAAGGCAATATGAGTCATCTTGGAGAAAATGGGTGGCCTTTGTAAAGGCAAAGAATCCGCAGGAGATCTCAACAGATTTCTGCTTATCTTTCTTCATCCATCTCCATGGCCAAGGATTGGCAGCTAACACGATTTCAGTGTGTAAATCGGCTTTGATGAGACCCATTTTATTTGCCTTCCAGATCGACCTAGGTAACGAGATCTTTAATAAAGTTCCGAAAGCCTGCGCTAGGCTCAGACCTTCAGCACCTCCAAAGCCCATCTCATGGTCTTTAGACAAAGTTCTTCATTTCGCCTCCTTGTTGAGCAATGAAGAATGTGCGTTAAAGGATTTGACGCAAAAAGTTATTTTCCTATTTGCACTCGCGTCCGGGGCCAGGGTTAGTGAGATCGTAGCCCTCTCGAGAGAGGCAGGTCGTGTTCAGTTCCTGGATGGGGGGGAGCTGAACCTGTTTCCGGATCCTACGTTTCTCGCCAAGAATGAGTTACCCACCAACAGGTGGGGTCCCTGGAGAATCTGTCCTCTGAAAGAAGATGCATCTCTATGTCCAGTAGAATGCCTAAAGGTCTATCTTCGTAGAACTTCAGACTTCAAGGGTAGTCAACTATTCAGGGGAGAAACATCAGGCTCAAATTTATCTCTGAATCAACTCAGAGCGAAAATGACATATTTTATTCGCAGAGCGGATCCTGACAGTACACCCGCAGGTCACGATCCGAGGAAAGTTGCCTCATCCCTAAATTTCTTTAATTGTATGGATTTTGAACATCTCCGTTCATACACGGGCTGGAAGTCTTCCAGGGTGTTCTTTCGCCACTATGCGAAGCAAGTAGAGGAACTTAAGAGATCTGTGGTAGCAGTGGGTCGTGTAGTTAACCCTACTGTTTAACTCTGCGAGGAACAGTGGTCTTAATTGGGACGATTAAGTCCAGGGTGAGTGTGTAGGTACATACTGTACTACAAACTAAATGAGGGCACCAAGTGCCCATATAGACTGTTCCTTCCTTCAAAGGTGAACCTTGCATAAGTTCAGACATGTGTGCCAAGCGTTTCTAACGCTTATGTGATTGATTTGTAATACAGATTTTTTATGACTTGATACCTTGGTATCTCATTAAAGTGGTGTTTAATGGTTTTTCTTTCAGATAAACAAGTTCTGTTTACTATCATACTTATGCTTAAAGTTTTGGGTTACCCTCTTTTATATAAATATATAT
>NC_090744.1:21497095-21562773 GCF_036898095.1 Palaemon carinicauda
GTCTATAATTATTTCCCTAAAGTGTTTATACATTTGTTCGTTTACTAGTACGTAGTCTTACACTTTTTTGTTGCAATCTTTCCCATGTATATATACCTTTACATCTTAAATCTCCATTCAATAGGACTAACCCATGGTCATTCATCCAATCGAGAATCATTTCCCCGTTCCTGTCTAAATTCTGGTAACCTAAAAATCCTACATGTCCGTTGAAATCCCCTAATATCATCAATGCCTCTTCTTCATTTAGATTTCTAATAATTCTTTCGCATTCCTGTTTTATTATTTTATCCCTACTTTTGTCTTCTTCAGTATTCCCTGCTGAAAAATAAACCAACAATAATCTAAATGTATGCTTATAAGCATTACACTTAACATGCAACAGGTCTTTACTTTTAGTTTCTATCTTTTCCAATTCTAGACTGTCACTATTTCTATAAAGTATCATCAAACCTCCTCCTTTTTTATCATCTATATTCCTCATATTTTCTACCAAGTTTGTACCTCTCCCGCAAACAATAAGTAATATAAATACAATAAAGACACCTCGAATATATAGCTTTATTACTAGGACAGCCAATTCAATGCTCTTTTGTTTATTATAGACAATCATATCCTCAGTTGTCAAAGTGTTTTTCTCCTCCACTTATGAAGAAGGCGTGCTTGTCAAATTGCCCCAAGGGTGAATAACCGCGGCACACGACCATATTTAAAGTAGTGTTTTAAAAATAGCTGTGTTTTAAATAGCCATTTTAGAAGAAAGGAGCCTGATATCGCGCAGAACACCCGGGAACGTTGCCTGACTATTGACAGTCCATACCTGAGGCCAGGCCGATTTATTATACTAATATTGTAAGTGTATTCTTGTGTATTCTGCTTTTCAATAGTTAAAGCAAGGGTACTTGATAAAATCTCGTGAAGTATTTGTATGTAGCTTATCTAATTCTTTAATTTGATAAGTTTATAAGGTATTCAATGTTATGTGACTAGGTAGAAAGCAGGTCTTTATAGCGTAGAATTCCAGTAGGTTAGCATTCGGTTTTCACGGTTTTATTGTTGTTGGACGGAAAAAGCTTTTCTACTAAATAGCAGGTGTTTCCTATAGAAAAACTCCGGTTTTAGGGAAAACTATGGGGTGTATGTATGATAGCCGCTACCTGTACAGTATGTATGATGGCGGTTTACTAAGAATTCAGCAGTGTATGGGGGGGGGGGGGGCGCAGGGTAGCGTTAAATCCCCCCCCCTGTTAGGTAAGCAGGTTAGGGTGTGGCTTGTAGGGTAGGTTAGAGGGGGGAAGTTTAGTTTAGTTGGTGTCCATATTTTGTGCTCTCTGGAGGAACTGGCCGCTGATATACAAAGGCTCCAAAACTATTTTTTAATTTTTGGTTCATAATGTTGTTCCGTCCATATCTATAATATTACCACTTTTACTTGTTTCTGCCAGGTCCCTTTCAGAGTGTAAAATATGACCTTTCTGGGTTTTGTGTTATACAAATAATTCTGACTCATTACCAAAAAAAAAAAATCAGCATATTTATCTCAGTAACGGTATATGTTCTCTTCCAATACTTTCATACACCATACCATTGTTATGTTGTGTGTAAATCTTTACCCTTGCACCGGCACTACTAAACATGGTGTACAGTAACATTCACACTGCTGAGATATATGATGAAACATATATATTTCTAACCTTTCCACTCTGTTTTTTTGTTTTACTTTACTGTAGTACAATATGTTGATGGTGGTAATCATCGGAAGTATGTATTTTTCATGTTTTATGGGCGGGTTAAACTAGGAAATAGATCTGATTAAAGTCTCAGAATTGAAGCCATATTGGAAGCAATTACAGCTTGCGACTTAATCTTAGGTTAAGCGAAGGATTTGGCAGTCCAGGGGTGGGTTATGGGCGGCCCCCGCTAGTTGAATAGGTTAGGATACGATTCCTAGGTTAGGTTAAGTGGTGCCTTTATATATGTTTCTCTTATAAGATCTGTTTTTTTATGCATAACTTCTAGAATTTTCAAACATTATAATTTGCAAAGTATGGATTTCCATCAAGTTTTTCCATCAGAATCATTCACAGTCGCTTAAAATACACCAAGAGGTATTCTTATTTTCTTCATTAAAAATATTGTACTGCAGTAAATCTATACCTTTTTTTTCAGAATAATTTTCTTGTATGTGACTTTTGTCACAAAAAATTAAGTTTCCAATTTAAAAAAAGTACCGGGTAATTTTAATTTCCCATTTTTCAATATTAAACTTACCCGATAATCATGTAGCTGTCAACTCCGTTGCCCGACAGAATTCTATGGAGGGATACGCCAGCTATCACAATACTAGAAGGGGGTGTATTTACCAGCGCCACCTGTGGCCAGGTACTCAAGTACTTCTTGTTGACACCTCCTCAATTATTCCTCTGTCGTGCTTCCGGCAAGACATTCTGGGATACGCTTATGTTCTTGGAGTATTTTCACGACTTTGGTGAAGTATTTCTCTTTGATTTCGGCTGTCGCTTTACTGGAAACTTCTATATTAGCTTAGTTAGCTTTTGGAATTAATTTGATTAATTATGGTGACGAAGAGAGTATGAACTCTCGTTCACCTTTCAATGGCCGACCCTTCCCTTAGACGGAAGTGTTGGTGTCTAAGAGAGTATAGACTCTCTTTCTTAATTTTGCTTAACAAAAGTTATAGATTTATTTTATATCTCTCCGCCTCTTATAGGCCTCTTCGATTAACTTCCTTTTATTATAAACTTATTAAAATTAATTTTTATATTTGTTTATATTCGACCTTCCTAATAGTAGGCGGTCTTTTCTTGGTACCGAAGTTAATTAACATTGAGCCCGTCATTTCGGTTTTACCTGTTAACATATTATGCTATTTCCGCCACAGAGTTTGAAAGAATTTCTTTGATAGTCTCGTACTGTTTTCAAAGTTGAACTAACGTTTTGTTTTGTCTCTGCAGTTGTTGACGTTTAGAACGTTCAACTTGCACTCTATCGTTACGATAGAGAAAGAATGTTCACGGTTTCACGTTGCAGTAAGAGTAACCGTGTCTAGCGTTTTGTTCATTCTTTCTTAACTTAATGGTTTTGATCCTAATAAAGGAACTTTTCAGTTTTTTCCTTTAACAATAATATGTTTTAACGATATATATGATTGGGCTCTTCTCTCAGGTTCTAAGTCAAGAGAGAGAGAGAGAGAGAGAGAGAGATAGAGACGGAGGGAGAAAGAGGATAAACGTTTCATTCAAGCCTGCCAGGCGTACGAGTAACGTCGTTATCGTTTTTGCTCTTCTCCCTAGTCTCTTTAGGGGAAGAAACTAAACGTTTCTAGTGATCTAGTGTTTAGTCTCTTTCCAGCCACTGAATTATCTTTCATTAGATTTTTCTGTTACATTGTAATTCTGTTTTCGCAATTACTAACTTTTGAGAAAGGATAGAATTGCGTGTTTCAGGTACAAACCACTTAAAGTTTCGAGTTCAGTGAAATAAGTGCAAACAGAAATCAAAGTGATAAGTGATTAGCGCAAATTATGTCAGTGTTGTGCTTGAGGGTACTTTTGTGCGCGCCAGTCGTCCTCCCAGTCCGGGACCTCTTGCAAGCTCCCAAGCCCAGGGGAGAAGCAATGTCGAAGGGCATAAGGGTTCAGCAGGCCTTGATCGGCGCACAGAAGTATCCTCGGTGGTTGTGGGCGTGTCTTACCGAGACCGTCACTCCCACCCGCAGACGATTGAGCCCTTATTTTGCTCGTCTGCAGAAGAGATTTAGGGGAGAAAATAAAGGCAGAGTAACGCTGGTCTCAGGTCTCAAGACCTCTTAAACGTAAAGTCCAGACCTATGCCAGACGTACGAAGTTAAAGTTCAACAACCCGGATGCAGTCATTGGGTTAGCTCTGACTCTCCTCAGTCATCAGTTGAATACACTCCGCCTAAGAGGAGTAAGGTTCTGCTGCAACAGATCTCTGCTGTTAAGGCTTTACCTCAGCAGACCTTAGTGTCTGCCGACCCCAAGTTGAATCTACTGCAGTCCATGCAGTCACAACTTTCGGTCTTGATGCGTGAGTGTCGGGCTGAGAGTGTTGCGCCTCCGCCTCCGCCTACACTCCCCCCGCCTATGCTCGCTCCGCCTGATCGCAGTACCACCTGCCAGGCGTACGATGTTGTGGACTCTACTACAGTCCATGCAAGCACAGCTTTCGGACTTGATGCGTGAGTGTCGGGCTGAGAGTGTTGCTCCTCCGCCTCCGCCTACACTCCCTCCACCTACACTCGCTCCGCCTGATCGCAGTACCACCTGCCAGGCGTACGATGTTGTGGACTCTGCTACAGTCCATGCAAGCACAGCTTTCGGACTTAATGCGTGAGTGTCGGGCTGAGAGTGTTGCTCCTCCGCCTCCGCCTACACTCCCTCCGCCTACGCTCGCTCCGCCTGATCGCAGTACCACCTGCCAGGCGTACGATGTTGAGCCACGTGCTGAGTTTGCTGTTCCCTGTGGTGTTCAGCCTCCGCCTTCCTTAAGGCAACCTTTACAATGGGATCAGGAGGATTATACCTCTCTTCCTCCGCCTCCACTTGCTGCTCCACCAGTGATGCAACACTCGGTTGAGGTACAACAACCTCTCCCGTCCATGAGTCAGTCTCCTCAGCTCTCGCTGCAGCGAGCTCAACCCTCCACAAGGCAAGCACCACAACACCTTAGCCTTGCGCCTCAGGAGCCTCAGCTTGCGAGACATTTACCTTGTTCTGAGCAGCCTCTTCCTCATCGCGCTCCGCTCACACCACAGGAACTGGAACTTGCTACTCCACTTCCGCCAACCGCTCAGCAAGCGCAACCCTTGGGTTCAACCACTCATGCTAGGAGTCAGCCTCCTCCACCCATGCGCCTTCCTTCTGCTTGTCTTTTATTCAGCCTTTGCAGACTGAGCCTCAGGTGTTCCCTCAACAGAGTCTTGAAGAGGAAACCACAACTATTGTTGTTCCAACTCGTTCTGACTCTGCTGTTCAGCATACCTTACCTCCATTTTCAAACCATGGCAAAAATATGAATCATGAGTTATGAATGTTAGGTAAACATTATGTTGATTTTTAAACCCCATGCAAGCATACATAAAGCACTCTAGCACTGGTCATGGAATTTCTGAGAATGTTAAACGCCATGCACACGCTCTGCTTTCCTTACAGCAGGCTCTGCTTACAGCAGGCTCTGCTTACTACATGCTCTGCATACAGCATGCTCTGCATACAGCATGCTCTGCATACAACATGCTCTGCATACAGCATGCTCTGCATTCAGCATGCTCTGCATACAACATGCTCTGCATACAGCATGCTCTGCATTCAGCATGCTCTGCATACAACATGCTCTACATACAGCATGCTCTGCATACAGCATACTCTGCATACATCATGCTCTGCATACCTTACCGCATGCTTCTCAGTCACACATCTTGGGTTGTTGCCAACTCACTAGACTGTCAAGCAGTTTCATAACGTTGCCTTCTAGTCTGCTGCTTTTGCACCAGTGAACCCTCACTCAGAGAACTTAGCTTTTCTAGGATAAGGTCCCTGTAGATGAGAAAGTTCTTTTCTCCCTCCTTCTGATATTTCCTTGAGGACTCTGTCATTTGGAGGGAGCCTTTAGCTGCATAACCTCTTATGGACTTTTATTTAAGCATAACATGCTTCCAGGGAAGGTAATGGTTCCACTTCAGTCGCTAATCCCGTCTGTTACCACACCTGCTCCCATAGACCTTGAGCTGTGTTGCATGACATGCAGTCCAAGCTTAGTCCTTGTTAGAGGATTTTTTGTTTACGGAGTCAATGTGTCACGGGGAAGACGTTCAACAACCAACAGAAGTGACTTGTTGTGACGCAGTGCGGCAACCTCAGCAACCCGTTAAGGAGTTGTCTGTACGACCCAGACAGTCTAGACAGATTCGGGTTGTCACTGTACTTCCTCGCTTGCCCATGATTGACAGTTCACAGACTGTGCAGCAGTATCATGATCTTGTGTCCGGCTCCGTCAGACGACTGGCTTTTAAGAGCTCCCACAAGTCGTCGCTGTCTGGAGATTTTCAAATGGACTATGGATCTGACCAAGGAACTGGGCCTCCTGGTCAATTTTGAGGAGTCTCAGCTCGTTCCATCCCAGACCATTGTCTCCTTGGGTATGGATCTTCAGAGTCGAGCTTTTCGGACTTTTCCGTCGGCCCCAAGGATCTTCCAAGCCCTAGAATGCATCCAGAGCATGCTGAGAAGGAACCGATGCTCAGTCAGGTAGTGGATGAGTCTAACAGGGACACTTTCATCGCTGGCCCTGTTCATCGTGTTAGGGAGACTCCATCTCCCCCCCCTTCAGTATCATCTAGCTTCTCACTGGATAAAGGACATGACGCTAGAGACGGTCTCAGTTCCTATTTCCGAAGAGAGGAGGTCTTCTCTCGCGTGGTGTAAGAACAGCTTTCTTCTCAAGGAAGGCTACCTTTGGCTGTTCAGAAACACGACCGCCGTCTCCTCTCGGACGCATCAGACACGGGCTGGGGTGCGACTTTGGACGGACAAGAATGCTCGGGAACATGGAATCAGGAGCAAAGGACACTTCACATCAATTGCAAGGAGTTGTTGGCGGTTATTCTGGCCTTGATAAACTTCAAGTCCCTCCAGCTTAACAAAGTGGTGGAGGTGGACTCTGACAACACCACAGCCCTGGCTTACATCTTCAAGCAGGGAGGGACTCTTTCGTGGAAGTTGTTCTAGATCGCAAGGGACCTACTCATCTGGTCTTTAGATCAAAAGCTAACTGGTAACGAGGTTCATTCAGGGCGGTATGAATGTCATGGCAGATCACCTCAGACGGAAGGGTCAGGTCATCCCCACAGAGTGGACCCTTCTCAAGAATGTTTGCAACAGACTTTGGGCCCTGTGGGGTCAGCCAACCATAGATCTGTTCACTACCTCGATAACCTAGAGACTCCTGTTGTATTGTTCTCCGATTCCAGACCCAGCAGCAGTTCACGTGGATGCTTTTCTGCTGGATTGGTTCCATCTCGACCTGTATGCATTCCCGCCGTTCAAGATTGTCAACAGAGTACTTCAGAAGTTCTCCTCTCACTAAGGGACACGGCTGACGTTGGTTGGCTCCGCTCTGGTCCGCGAGAGAATGGTTCTTAGAGGTACTGCAATGGCTGGTCGACATTCCCAGGACTCTTCCTCTAGGAGTGAACCTTCTAAGTCTACCTCACGTAAAGAAGGTACACCCAATCCTCCACGCTCTTCGTCTGACTGCCTTCAGACTTTCGAAAGACTCTCAAGAGCTAGGGGCTTTTCGAAGGAGGCAGCCAGAGAGATTGCCAAAGCAAGGAGAACATCCACTCTCAGAATCTATCAGTCTCAAGGGGAAGTCTTCCATAGCTGGTACAAGACCAATGCAGTTTCCTCAACCAGTACCACTGTAACCCAGATTGCTGACTTCCTGTTATATCTAAGGAAAGTAGATCCCTTTCAGCTCCTACGATCAAGGGTTACAGAAGTATGTTGGCAGCGGTTTTCCGCCACAGAGGCTTGGATCTTTCCACCAACAAAGATCTACAGGACCTCCCTAGGTCTTTTGAGACCTCAAAGGAACGTCGGTTGTCCACTCCAGGCTGGAATCTAGACGTGGTCCTAAGGTTCCTTATGTCATCAAGATTTGAACCTCTCCAATCAGCCTCTTTTTAGGACCTCACATTAAAAACTCTTTTCCTCGTGTGCTTGACAACAGCTAAAAGAGTAAGTGAGATCCACGCCTTCAGCAGGATCATTGTTTTCACATCTGAAACGGCTACATGTTCCTAGCAGCTCGGTTTTTGCTAAACGAGCTTCCTTCACGTCCTTGGCCTAAGTCGTTCGAGATCCCAAGCCTGTCCAACTTGGTGGGGAATGATCTGAAGAGAGTACTTTGCCCAGTTAGAGCTCTTAGGTACTATCTAAAAAGGTCTTAACCTTTACAAGGACAATCAGAAGCCTTATAGTGTGCTATCAAGAAACCTTCTTTTCCAAGTTCTAAGAACTCAGTTTCTTACTATTCAGGCTTCTGATTAGAGAAACACATTCTCATCTGAAGGAAGAAGACCTTGCTTTGCTGAAGGTAAGGACACATGAAGTGGGAGCTGTGGCTACTTCAGTGGCCTTCAAACAGAACCATTCTCTGCAGAGTGTTATGGATGCAACCTATTGGAGAAGCAAGTCAGTGTTCGCATCATTCTATCTCAAAGATGTCCAGTCTCTTTACGAGTACTGCTACACCCTGGGACCATTCGTAGCAACGAATGCAGTAGTAGGCGAGGGCTCAGCCACTACATTCCCATAATCCCATAACCTTTTAACCTTTCTCTTGAATACTTTTTATGGGTTGTACGGTCGGCTAAGAAGCCTTCCACATCCTTGTTGATTTGGCGGGTGGTCAATTCTTTCTTGAGAAGCGCCGAGGTTAAAGGTTGTGATGAGGTCCTTTAGTATGGGTTGCAGCCCTGTATACTTTAGCACCTTTGAGTTGATTCAGCCTCCCAAGAGGAACGCTGCGCTCAGTAAGGAAGACGATCTTATTAAAGGCAGAGTAACGGTTCAAGTCGACTTCCTTACCAGGTACTTATTATTTCATTGTTATTGTGGATAACTGATTATATGAAATACGGGATACTTAGCTATCCTTTAGTCTTGTAAACTGGTTTTTCACCCACCCCCCTGGGTGTGAATCAGCTACATGATTATCGGGTAAGTTTAATATTGAAAAATGTTATTTTTATTAGTAAAATAAATTTTTGAATATACTTACCCGATAATCATGATTTAATCGACCCTCCCTTCCTCCCCATAGAGAACCAGTGGACCGAGGAATAATTGAGGAGGTGTCAACAAGAAGTACTTGAGTACCTGGCCACAGGTGGCGCTGGTAAATACACCCCCTTCTAGTATTGTGATAGCTGGCGTATCCCTCCATAGAATTCTGTCGGGCAACGGAGTTGACAGCTACATGATTATCGGGTAAGTATATTCAAAAATTTATTTTACTAATAAAAATAACATTTTTTCATCGTTAAAACTGGTCTACCATTGCAGTCATCTAAATGATCAATCAGCTCCTTCATTATTACATGACTTTTTATTGTTTTTTGGCCAAACATGTACCTTCATTGTGGCACTGTGTCTATGATAATAATTTTTTGCAGCTCTTTCATGCTCTTATTTTGCTAGAATCTCTCTTGTGCCCCTATTGGAAACATTCCAATTGTACAGTCATTTCCCCTGGTTTTAAGCATGAAGAAGCTACTAATAAACTGTTGTATATGCGTTGTGTTAAGTGCCTGAGCTGTGTGTAGGTATTGAATGTTAAAAGAAAAACATCAAGTTTGGGTATGGCACAAGAAACTTCAATTTTAAAGACCAAGAAATGGCACCATTGTTTCCACTGTTTACGACTATAATGGCACTTTTTTTTTTAATTGACAATTGCTCATACACAAATACAAACCTGACTTTACTATAGGTATATGTTTTCAGCACAGCTGGAATCTAACCATAAACTTTTACGGGAGGTGTCAACAACCCTACACTAGTTAGCGGGGTTAGTGTTGGATAGAACAGTCACCCTGCTCACACACACTCTAGTATATAATGTCACTTTAGTGTTTGGCTAGGTGAGTGAAGACATGCTGTCTTGCTCTCCTGTTAACCTTAATAAATTCATACCCTGCGGTAAACTAACAGTCTCTGTTTCTCTCTTACAAGTGTATCTGGTTTGCAGAGGATTGCAACAATGCAGGTTTGTTCTGGTATTGTGGGCTGCCCTTACGGCACATTAATGTCTGTTGAGGAGACGGATCTTCACTTACTTTTGCCCTGCCTGCACACCGGCTTTTCAATGTGATGAGTGTCAGGAGTGGCCATCCTCTCGGTGGGAGCGGTATGGTAGACAACGGAAAAAGTGTAAAAGGGATTCTTCTCCCATGTAGCCTTCGTTGAGGTCAACGAAGTCCAGACTTTTTTCTCTGGAGCATTGTATCCTCTCTGCTGAGTCTGCTCGTTCAGTCCTCTGGCAGGCGATCGCTTCCCCTAGCGAAGTGGCAGCGCCCAACACCTGCGTGGAGTCTAGCTCTCTTGACTTCTTGTGTCACTTGTGGCCTTGCTTGGGGCTTTCTGGTTGCCCCTCAAAGGAACCGGCTTTGGAGGTGCAGACGCTTGGAGCACTGCAGGAACGCGCAGTTGCCTTCGCAGGGGTTAGTCACGACCTACTCCCCTTCTTTGCCTCTGGAACGGAGTTCATCTAGTAGGTCTTGTCCCCCAAGCTGATGCTTCCTCCACAACTCCTCTCCCATTGAAGGAGCTTCAGGAAGGTTCTCCTCAGAGTTCCAGCCTTGCTTTCAATGCCCCTTGGGTGAGCGGGCAAGTTGAACTTGTTCAGTCCTCTGAGCTTGCTTGGCACTCACTGCAGGATAAACCTTGCTTTCCTCCACCCTATGAGGTTGGTCACCTATCTTGCCAGCTTGAGAGGGCTTCCTCTCTTGAGGGGTCCCCTCCTCAAGTTCCTTGTAAGCGGGTGTGTGATTCGTCACTGCCTCCTCCTGGCTCTTAGAAGCACCCTGGTGATCATGGCAGCCGACTCCCAGCAGTGGCAGCCCCTTTTCGCTGTGCCACCCAGGCACGAGTCTCTGTGAGTTTCGCAAGTGCTATATCCTTTGGGGTCATGTCTTTCATGTGCTCCTCTCCGGAGGCAATGCAGGCTAGTTCTGTTGTTCATGGGTATGATAGAGCACGCTCACAGACAACCCAACCTTGCCTTGTTCACCGCCCTCTGAGCATTCACGCCCTACATTTAACACAAGGCAACTCGCCAACCTCCTGCAAATACTCTTGCGGGTGTTCATGACCCTGTTTGCGATGCTTTTGGCTCGCTAACGATTAGCACCTACCAACAGAGCGGAGACTAGCACCCTGGTATGCGCTCACCAACCTTGCCCCCTTGAGTGTGGCAAGTGAGGTATGCTCGCTTCTCCAGCTGTGCTTGCCAAAGCACGTGCACCACTTCACACGCATCGAGAGAAGTTGGTCCTAGTGATCAACGCACTCAGCACTACTCACCAAGAGCTCTTGGTGCTGTGCCTTTGTTTGCAAAAGACCCACCATGGTTTGAAGAGCTTGCTAGATCTGTTGAGCATGCTGTCACCACCCCTGGTCTATCTCAATCATCAGGGGATTACATTCAACCCGTTCATCAGGGGAAGACATTCAACCCGTTCAAATCCCCCTATCGATCTCAGGATCTCTTGCGAGTTCCAGCCCACTTTCGAATCCTAGGCATAATAATACTGCTTCTAAGCATTTTCCTGCTCCACTCTTGGAATCTCCTTTGACTGTTCGTCACTCGTTGCGATACCAACGGTGTCTAGATACTAAGGCTGATCACGCCAAGTCTGATCCCAATGGGAAAACCTGGTCATTGTCCCAGTTCAAGGCATGAAAAAATGGAGATCGAGGCAGGAGATGCTTCTTCTAGGGGATACCTTTCACCCAAGGATGAGTAGTGGTTCTAGGTCGAGGTGTCACATTTGGACAACTACCGGCTGTCGCCTGTTTAGGTTGAGTGCCTAATCATCTGTTCCACCCTTGCAGCCAGTGGCTGCTCTCGTCAATGCCTACAGAGCAGGACCTCCCCTCTAGGCCTCGTCCCCCTGTCGCAACTGTCGTTGACAAACCTAACCCAACCCAGGCTCCTATGGGTGTGTGTCTGACCCTAAAATGTCCACCAATGATTAGAGAGAGTCAGATCATTTCTTTACGCAGGTGTTGGGCTGCATAATGAAAATTAACGGATTGGGCAATCCATCATATTCTCCTCCTGAGGGAAAGGATACAACCCTTGACCTCATCTACCAGGCCCTTTGAACTGCACAGACCAGGATTAAGTTGCCATAGTCTAGGATGAGGAAGGGTGCCAGGAAGGTCATCTCCCAAGTTGCTGGGACTATTAATTCTTTGAGGGCTAGTAACTCATTGCAGTTACTTCCTTCACCATTTGTTAGACAAAGGAAGTACAGTACATGTATTGCAAAATACTCCATGACGGAACCCTCGCCTTTGCCATTAGACCCAGCATTCTGGTCATTGGGAAACAATTTGACTTTGGACAAGTTAGCGGCACAGCAAGTGATGTTCTCGGCTGTAGAAGCCTCGAACATGGAGCGTGCTGCAAAGGCTTCTCTGTAAGCTGCTTCATTGATCGACTAATGGTCCGGCTCTGTTGGTTATCTGATCACCAATGTGGATTTGGCTGATCCAGATAAAAGTTAGAAGTGAACACCTTGGTTTATAGGGGGAGAGTTGTTGAGTTTCTCATTCACAACATAGCCAACCAGTGGACAAAGTCAATTCCTGAAATGACGAGACTTCATCATTTCAAGGTTCCACAGGTAGGTAGAATCGTTCAAGCTATGTAGCTCGTTAATGGAGAGTCTTCCCTTGTTTATTATAGAAGACGTTGACACAGGTGCGGAATGCTGGAAGACGACGAGTATGACTCCCTCCTCCACAGGGCAATGACTTCTCGCCCCCACTCAGCACCCTTTGCTCCAAGGGTGTCCCCTGTCCACAGACATTCACATAGGAAAGTGTCAAAGGCTTTGAGGCAGTCCAATGCCAAGAAGAAAGTCTTTAAGTAGCCCTTTCCTGGTAAAGGCGCTTGGGGCAGAGGAGGTAGAGGTGGAAGATGTGGCCATTCCTCCTGCCAACCACCGGTAGGAAGATGCCTGATGCGCAGGTGGCAGAGATGGGAGATCCTTGGGGCCAAACCTTGCAGTTTCTATCCTCCTTGCGGGGTACCGTGTCCCGTTCATTCTCTCTCTCTCCCTCGTTTGGCACGACATCCAACGATTTCCTATTCCTTTGCAAAGTGATCAGCAAAGGATCTTGCCCTTCAGACTGAAGTCCAGACCAAAATGGTGAAGGGCGCTCTGCAAAAGGATCGTGACGAGTCCCCAGGCTTCTAAAGTCAATTCTTTCTTGTACAGAAGGTTTCTGGAGGCTGGAGACCAGTCATGGACCTCTCCATTCTGAATGAATTTGTCCATCAGACTTTTTTCAAGATGGAGACAGCAGAAACGGTCAGACAGGCTGTCAGGCTTAACGACTTCATGATCACACTTGATCTAAAAGATGCATACTTCCAGATCCCTATCCATCCTGGGTCAATGAAGTACTTGTACCTAAGATTCATCTTTCACAAGAAGATTTACCAGTTTTAGGTATTGTACTGTCTTTTTACTTGTTCACAGCACCTCAAGTATTCACGTGAGGGTTCACCTAAGTCTCAACCTGGGCCCATCCCAACGCCACCCATCTTCTTTATCTAGACGATTAGTTGATTCTCGCAGACTCGGCGGAGAGCTTTCTCTGACACCGAGACAGACTTCTTGCCTTTTGTCACATATTGGGGATTGTGATAAATTTTGAAAAGTCTATTCTCCAACCTGCACAGAAACTGGTATACCTCTGTATGCAAAAAAATTTTCCGTCCTAAGGCAGATTAAGGAGACTCAAGGAAGTGGCAAGCACACCTGTGGCTGCGCCTGTTGGTCCACCTGCAGTACCCAATGGCCATCTTCGCATTCGGTCTCTCCAGTAGCAACTGAAAGCCTCTTGGTCTCAGCATACTACGGACCTTTGGGTGCCAGTATGGTCAGAGCAAAAGAGTGACTTGAGTTGATGGGTAGCAGAACTGTATCCCAGGTCAAGTTTTCCAGCCAGTTGGAATTTGGACTTCCACTCACCTGAGAGTGTTTCTCCATACTAAAGAGCAAAGGGTTTATATTCGACTAGGAACAAATGACAAATTTGGAAGTAATTTGTATTTGTTCCGACACAATATACTCACCGAGAACTACTTTCCTTAGGAGTCACTTGGTGACCTCTCAATCTCGACCAAGATTTTCCCGCCGTTATCCCCCTATCCCGGTCCATATAGTTTCTACCCCCGCCGCCAGGATATGCCCTGAGGGCAGGATCAGGGCAGGTCACTGCCTCTCCGGGTCAGCATCGCCATTAAGTTCTTGGTCGTGAGATGTGAAACATCTCACTCTCTCGCTCTCTCGATCCTTTGGCGCGTTTGTGATTCCACATGTTTCCAGTGTGGGGACTTGTGTTTTTTCTGCGTAGTGCGTTATTCGCAAGTGTTTCAGTACGTCCCCCTTGCGTATATCCCAGTGTGCTTGTAACTTGATAGTGTTGGCCCTTCGTGTGCGAACGATGGAGCATGTGCGTCGTTGCCCTGGTCCTAGAGCCGGAAAGTCGTGTGGGGCTTTCCTCTCTAAGCCAGAAGTGGACCCTCATTCCCTTTGTTCCACGTGCAGGGGTAAAGTTTGCTCCTCCTCGGACACGTGTCCGGAGTGCGTAAGTTGGGACGGCATACAGTGGGTACGGTACAGTACCAAGAAGAAGAAGTCGTCTAAGCGTTCCCCCAAGAAAGTGAGTGGCGTGTCTTCTTTACCGTTGGTCAGTGATCGGTCCGACGAAGCCTCGGCTTCTCCGTCTCCTTCGCAGAGGAGTGGGCACCAAGCCCCCAGTGTTATAGTTAGCCATAGCGTTCTTCCCGGTGAACCCAGTGTGAGGGAAGAACCAAGGGCTGGCCCCTCTGGAGAGAACGGAAGGTCCGGTAGTGCTTCGGGTGAATCGGGCCACGTGGCAGGGGATCACGCGTCCTCGGAAGACCCCGTATGGGGCAGTGTTGTTATATCGGAGTCCCCACCGCCCTCGTGGGCCGGTGTGTCGGGTTCTCCCCCGCCAGAGGACAACCACGCTAGAGTTCGCCGCCCGAGTAGCGATGCTTTCGGGTGGAAGTTGCCGAAAACTCCGGGGAGGTCACCGCTAAGGATGGACGTGTCCCTGGGCCCCTGGCCTCCTAGCAGGGATGGAGTAGACTCAGTGCCCTCGATCTCCACAGCAGTTCCCGAAGACTTCCTCCAACATCCTGTCTCGGACGCCCGACGGCGAAGAGCTTCCCCCGCGCATCACGCGAGCAGCCGTTACGCGAGGAACGTGGCGCCCTCAGACTCTTCAGAGGTGGATTCATCCTCCGGGGGAGAACTCAGGGAGAAACGACACCGGAAGAGAGAGCGGGCCGAAAGCGATCGTTCCCGCTCCAGGTCAAGGTCGCGACACAGCAGGAAGCGCCCCCGCTCTCACTCCCGTAAGTATAGGAGGGATGCCTCTCCCGGCGGCGAATGGGTCTACGTCCCTTCAGGAGAGTCCAGAAGGCTCCACTCTCCAGACTCTCGGTCCAGTGAACGAGCTTCTAGGCTGTCGCTCCCTACGCACAGCCTGGAACCGCTCGACCTGCCACGCAGGAAGGACCTCGCTCTTAAGCATAAGTCCTCGAGGCCTCCGGTTCACCCCGCCCAGCGGGGGGAAACGCGCTTCCGAGAAGGCAGCCTGACCGAACCAGCCCAGCTGGTGCGGTCATCGAGCAGGAAGGACCGGTTCCCGTTGTCAGGTCATCCCACCGGGACCGTGTCCTCCGCTTCAAGAGCCTTGGGGCAGCCGAGGGTCCTCCCTGAGCCGGTGGCACCCGCCTTATGGCGAGATCCACCCTCGTACGGAGCGCCCTACGGTTACGGGTCGACCTCCCTGGAACCAAGAGGAGAACGCCCTGTCTACCGTCCAAGCAACCCGGCTCCCCCACGCCAGGCCGAGGCCTCGGCCGACGGAGGCGAGGCTTCCCCGTCGGAGGACTCCGCTTACAGAAGGGTGGTAGGTCTCATCAGGAGGCTCCATGGGATCGCAGAACCCTCGGCGCCTAAGGTGAATTCCTGGAGGTCGAGCCTCCTGAGATTCACTCACCACGACGCCCTGCCGTAAGCCCTCCCTGGCCCTTCCTCTCGCCCCAGACCTAGTACTGGGACAAGAGTACATAGATAACTTGGTGGCCAGCAGTGCGGAGGCCCCCAAGTCCCAGAGTGCCTCCAAACTACTCCAAGGTCTCAAGTCACAGGGCAAGGTGTATATTCCTGAGGGACGGCGCCCAGGTCCCTGTAGGGTGGACCCAGCCTTGGACATCCTGGGACAAGGCGGCTCGGACGAAAGGGCCTCTTCAGCCCCTGTTTCCTTCTCACCCACGGAAGCTGCCATGATGGAGGAGATGTCAAGGGACCTGGTGAACGTCTCCTCATGGCTGGACTGGTGGGCCTCCACGTTGGTGAACGTACGAGCCTCCACAGACCCCGAAGATCCTGAGCAACAGAGTCTCCTGACGGACCTTCTCACCTCCGGGGGGAAAGCCCTCAAGTTTCTGGCTTACCAAGCACTCTCCTTGACGGCCAACTGGGTGCTTAGAAAACGGGACACAGTGCTCTCTAAGTTGTCAAGGAAAATCCCGGACAGGGAGGCCCGAGTGGTGCGTAGCCTACCCCTAGGGGGTGAGTCGCTGTTCCCTCTGAAGGATCTAGAAGTGCTAATGGAGAAGGTGTCCAAGAGGAGAGAGACCAACGTCCCCAGACAAACATCTTCCAGAAGGCCGCCATACAGGAGATCAGTCTCGGATAGTGCCGTGACTCCTCAGGCCGCCCCCAGCTCTTCGAGGAGGGACGCCCCTTCCTCCTCCTGGACAACAACTCCGCAGCCCTTCCGCAGGGGAGCACCAGCTTCTGCCAGCTCCTTCAGGTCGGGTTACTCCTCCTCGAAGAGAGGCAGATCAGGCCGCCCCTCTAGGAGAAGGTAGAGGGAGAGGCCCTCTACTCCCGCCCAAGCCTCGGGTTGGGGGATGCCTCAGACCTCATTGGCAAGCATGGAAAACACAAGGGGCGGATGCTTGGATGGTGTCCGTCCTGAAAGAAGGCTAAAGGCTCCCCTTCATAGCGGATCCACCCCCTCTTATTCCAGCCACCCAGACAGAATGGTTGGCGCCCAGGGACCCGTTGAAAAGGGCCACCCTTCAAAAAGAAGTTTCCTCCATGTTAGAGAAGGGAGCCATGGAAGAAGTCCTTCTCCCAGGGCCAGGCTTCTACAGCCGCCTGTTCCTTGTGGAGAAAGCAACGGGGGGGTGGAGACCAGTGATAGACCTGTCGGCCCTCAACAAGTTCGTCAAGAAGACGAGCTTCAAGATGGACACCCCGAATCCGTCCTGATGTCCTTGAGGGAGAAGGATTACATGATGACGGTCGACCTCAAGGACGCGTATTTCCAGATCCCTGTCCACCCGTCGAGTCGGAAGTTCCTCCGGGTGAAATGGGGCTCCCAGATCCTGCAGTTCAGGACCCTTTGCTTCGGCCTGTTGGCGGCCCCTCAAGTGTTCACGAGGGTCTTCGCGACGGTCTCAGTATGGGCTCACGAACGGGGTATCCGTCTCATCAGATACCTGGACGACTGGTTGCTCCTTTCCAGCTCAAAGGCCCTCTTGGAAGAGCAAGGGAGGGACCTCCTCCAGTTCTGCAGGAATCTGGGAATCATTATCAACCTGGAAAAATCGAACCTAACTCCATCCAACAGAACGGGGTACTTGGGTATGACGTTGGACACCGTGCAGGGGAAGGCCTTCCCCTCGGAAGACAGGATACGGAACCTCAATCAAATCATTCAGCCGTTCCTGTCGGAGCATTCCAGGAGGGCGAAAGACTGGCAGAGACTAATAGGTCACCTGGTCTCATTAGAGAAACTGGTTCCCCAAGGGAAGATGCGGCTCAGACCCGTGCAATGGAACCTCAAGGGCCTATGGTCCCAGACAGGTGCTCAGAAGGCGTTGATTCCGGTCCTTCCGGACACGAGAGCAGCCTTAGAATGGTGGCGCTGCCAGTCGAACTCCCTCAAGGGGATGCCCCTCGGGTCCTGTCCCCCCGAGTTCCTCCTGTTCACAGACGCCTCCA
This sequence comes from Palaemon carinicauda, assembly GCF_036898095.1. NCBI lineage: Eukaryota > Metazoa > Arthropoda > Malacostraca > Decapoda > Palaemonidae > Palaemon > Palaemon carinicauda. Next base: position 21,514,992 of record NC_090744.1, read on the forward strand.
GCCTAGGGTGGGGAGCCCACCTTCGGGAGGAGACAGCAAGCGGTACCTGGTCGGAGACCGAAAGACATATCCACATCAACATCCTGGAGCTAAAAGCAGTACAGAAGGCATGTCTGCACTTTGCAAGTCGGTTGAGGGGAAACACCGTGGCCTTAATGTGCGACAATGCCACGGTGGTAGCCTACATAAAGAAGCAAGGCGGCATGAGATCGAAAGAACTGTGCGACCTCACCATAAACATCCTGCATTGGGCGGACGAGCAACAGGTGGTACTGCTAGCAAGATTCATCCCCGGGAAAAGAAACGTGCTAGCCGACGGCCTCAGCAGAATGGGTCAGATAGTAGGGACGGAGTGGTCCCTACACCCAGAAGTAGCCAGACTCATCGTTCAAAGCTGGGGCTCCCCGGTGATGGACCTCTTCGCAACAAAGCTCAACGCCAAGCTACCGGTCTATTGCTCCCCGGTGCCAGACCAAAGAGCAGCCCTAGAAGACGCCTTCCAGCACAAGTGGGACAACCTGGACGTATATGCCTTTCCCCCCTTCACGCTGTTAAGGCAGGTGCTCAACAGAGTAAGAGCCTCCCAAAACCTAAGGATGACTTTGGTAGCGCCCTGGTGGCCGTAGAGGGAGTGGTTCGCGGATCTAAAAGACCTGGCAAGCCAACCGCCTTGGCCTCTGCCCCCCAGGCCAGATCTGCTGCGTCAACCTCACTTCCTCAAGTTCCACGACAACCCTCTCTCTCTTCGCCTTCACGCCTGGAGACTATCGAGCGGCTCCTGAAGAAAGAGGGGTACTCCTCCTCCACAGCTAAGAGGATGTCCCTATACCTAAGAAAATCCTCTACCGTGGTATACCAGGCGAAGTGGGCCGCCTTTACGAAGTGGTGCTCGGAAAAACACATAAGACCTCTTAAAGCTTCGGTCCCTGACATAGCGGACTTTCTTGTGTACCTTAGGGATAAAATAGGGATGTCAATCCCAGCTATTAAAGGAGTACGGGCAGCCTTAGGCCAAGTCTTTCTCCTAAAAGGCATCGACCTGGGGACCTCGAGACACATAGCGATGCTGATTAGAAGTTTCCAGCAGTCCTGCCCTCCTCAAGCCAGGAGAGTGCCCAGATGGGACCTGGCCAAGGTCCTGAAAATGCTAAGTCGTCCTCCCTTTGAACCCCTCAAAGATATCGGAGACAAAGACCTCACCCTCAAGACCGTCTTCTTGCTAGCCTTGGCTTCAGCTAAGAGGGTAGGTGAGATCCATGGTCTGTCTTACGACGTTGCACACTCCAAAGGGTGGCGGGAGGTATCCTTCAAGTTCGTACCCTCCTTTGTAGCGAAGACTCAGAACCCAGCAGTCTGGGACCCGAAGTTTGAAGGTTTCTCAATTCCGGCCATTCCCAAGACAGGCAATACGGAAGACCTGAAGTTATGCCCAGTAAGGACGCTCAGGAAGTACCTGGAAAGGACGGCCCATCTCCGACCAGGTGCCAAGAACCTCTTCGTCTCCACAGGTGTTAATAAGAAGCAAGTCTCCAAGAACACTATTTCCTTCTGGCTGAGACAAGTCATCGCTAGAACTTATGAAGAGGACAAGATGGCAGTGCCAGGCACTCCCCGCCCCCATGACATCAGGGGCCTGAGCACTTCCTTGGCCTTTGAGGGAAACATGGCGGTGGGACAGATCCTACAGGCTGGCACTTGGTCGCACCAGTCGACCTTCACTGCCCACTATCTCAAGGACTATTCAAGAAAGTCTTTGGATGGATTCTCCATTGGGACAGTCATCGCCGCCCTCCAATCTGTGTAGCGGTAGGCTAGAAGACGTCCCCAACGGAGAATAGACTCGTCCCTACTTCATCAGGAGAAAATTCAGTAGAGAAGATGTTAAGAGGTGAGTCTTAAATAATAAGCGTAAGGTTCCGCAGTTACCCTCTATCTGCTCTCTGATAGGCCCCGCATTCCTTAGCCCTCCAGGCACTATGTGCCGGACCAAGTGGCAGAATGGCTCTCCCGCCTCCTAAGGTATAAGTCTCCTAAGGAAAGTAGTTCTCGGTGAGTTTATTGTTTCGGAACAAATAAAAAATTTGAAACAATTTTTATTTTTCAATATTTAACTTAGCCGGTGATTATAATAGCTGCAACTCTGTTGCTCGACAGAAAACTCTAAGGTAAAATTCGCCAGCGATCGCTACACAGGTTGCGGGTGTGCCCAACAGCGCCATCTGTCGTCCAGATACCCAGTACTCAATGTAAACAAAGAACTCAATTTTCTCTCTGTCGTGCTCCCGACAAGACGTGCTTATTCGCTTTTGCTAAACTGGATTTGTTTTCACAACTAATTGGTGAAGTACACTATTCTAGTTTTGAGCTTTCGCTATGCAGGTGTTTTATCTTCATCTTAAATCTTGAACTCGTTTTGGATAGATTTAATTATGGTGACAAAGAGAGTATGGACTTTCTTTCACTTTTAAATGGCCGACCCTTCCCTTAGCGGAAGTGTGTTTAAGCTTTTAGTAATTATATCACGTTATAGATTTTCCTCTATATATTTTATATCTCTCCGCCTTTATTAGGCCTCTTCGATTAACTTTCCATTTATTATAAACATATAAAAATAATTTTAATGTTTTGTTTATATAGACCTTTCCTGAGAGTAGGCGGTCCTAACTTGGAAACCGAAGTTAATCAACGTTGAGCCCTTTATATCGTAATTAGCTTTTAAAGAGCTAAGGATTTAAAACTTTTTAAATGTAATATTTTATGAAAGAATTTCTTTGATAGTTTTCGTACTGTTTTCAAAGATGAACTAACGTTTAGTTTATTTATGCTACGCAGTTGTTGACGTTCAGGACGTTCAACATGCGCTCTATCGTTACGATAGAGAGAGAGTGTATCACGGTTTCACTTTGCAGTAAGAGTAAATCGATTCTGACGTTTTGTTCATTCTTTCTTAGCTTAAATGTTTTAAATTCTATTTTAAAGGAACTTTTTATTTGAAAAACCTTTCAGTTTTTTCCTTTAGTCAAATAACATGTTTTTTTTGACGAAATATAATTGGGCTCTTCTCTTAGGTGCGATATCAAGAGAGAAAGAGAGAGAGAGATAGAGACGGAGGGAGAGAGAGGAGAGAAAACGTTCCGTTCAAGCGGGTAACGTTGTTCTCGTGTTACTCTCGTCCCTAGTCGCTGTACGGGGAGGAAGGATAAAACGTTTTAGTTTTTTATTCTCGTCCCCAGGCTATGTGCGGTGAGAGATTGAAAACGTAGTTATATGAACTAGTGTTTAGTCTCTTTCCCAGCCACTGATTTTTTTATCTTTAAATATGTTTTCTGTTTTTTGCTGGTATTAATGAGCTTGCATTATACGACTGATTTCGCAATTACTACCTTTTAATGAAGGGTAGAATTGCGTGTTTCAGGTAGAAATCAGTAAAAATTTCAGTGAAATAAGTGCAAAACAGAAAATCGAAGTGATAAAGTGATATGCGCAAAGTGTTACAGTGTTGCGTCCGAGGGTTCGTCTGTTCGTGCCTGTCGTTCACCTAGTCCGGGACCTCTTACATGCTCCCAAGCCCAGGGGAGAAGTAATGTCAAACGACTTATGGGTTCGAGAGGCCTTGACCAACGAACAGATGTTTTCCCTCTATGGTATCGGGTGTATCTTACCAAGATCTCCCCTACCATAAGACGAGAGAGACGTTGTTTCTCCTCGTCATCCGAAGGCTTTTCGCATAAGAAACCTGTCACAAGGTTTCGAAGCCCTTAAGCGAAAGTCAGTCCTTTCAGGACAGGTCCAGCATCCTGGTTACAACCATTAGGACAGCTCTGACCCTATGCAGTCATCGGATAACTGCTCGCCGCCTAACAAAAGCGTAACACAGACTCCGAGAGTCTTTTTTTGTAGGCAAAGTGTTGCGGTCACAGACGTTACCCTCGTCTCTTACCACAACCATTTCCGTTGATCCTTAATGGGTTGTATGGCAAGACATGCAGTATATGCTTGCCTCCCTTATGGAAGACTATTCTGCCGATTAGTCCGTTGAGTCTAGCCGTTTATCTCATCGATATCCTGGCTTTCAGCCAACCTAACGTTCCTTTGTGCTTACTGTTGACGTTGGCGTAGCTTAGTCACGTCAGTCAGGTTGTTTAGAACCACACTCGATGCGGTCTTGTGTGGTTTTTCAGCCGCATTTGGACGTTAGGCCACTTGCTGAGGCTCCTGTTGACGTTCAAGACGTTCACTAACAATCGGAGTTAACTTGTTTTGACGCTGTGCGTCAACCTCCGCATTCTAGAGTTGTTTTGACTGCTCAGTCTAGGCAGTCAAAGCAGTCTTGAGTGGACGCTGTGCGTCCTCACGCACCTGTTGTGGTTGACAGTTCAGTTGTTGACAGTTCACAGACTGTCAAGCAGTTACATGACGTTGCGTTCTGGTCCGCTACTAATGCACCAGTGAGTGTGGACTCTGCTTGTAAAGCATTGCCACCACGGTAGGTCTCTCCCTTGCTTGAGACTCAGCTTTTATCGGACAAGGTTCCTGTAGATGAGGAAGTTGCTGTTCCCCCTCCTACTGATATTCCCTTGAGGACTCTGTCAGATGGAGAGGAGCCTAAAGCTGCTTAGCCTCCTATGGACTTTAATTAAATCATGATGATTTTTTTAAGGATCTTTGTCCGGATCTTTTTGTAACTGCTGCTCCTCGTTCGCCTAAACGTCAGAGCTTACACTAGGCCTAGCTACTTCGAAGCCGTTGTTTTTAAGCTAGTGCTCTCTCGCTCTCCTAGAGAGCTTTACGTTGGCTAGGCGACTGGTTTTTCACCAGGAGTTTGGGGGATACAGCCTTTGCTTTCCCTTCTTTTAAACTGGTTTATAGAGCGAGAGTCTGATATGACACGAGAGAAGTTCTCGGCTTGGGAGTTCATGCCTCTGCCCAGATAGACTTCTCAATTCTCGTAGACTCTCCCTGGCGCCTAGCCAGGAGACGCTCCAAGTTGTTTACAGGTCAACTTCACAGCTGTTTTCGAACCTTTGAAGTTTTGCTGTACAATTATGTCACGCACAACAAGGCTTTCAGGGATGGTAAACGGTACCGCCTCAGTCGCTAACCCCGTCTGTTGCCACACCTGCTCCCGTAGACCCTAAATGGGCTTTGCTGCGAGACATGCAGTCCAAGCTTGCGTCCTTGATAGAGGACTTTAATGCGGAGAAGGTTGCTACCGAACCTTCTGGCCAACAACCTTCCAACCGGTCGGTTGTGCGCCCTGTTGACGCTGAGGTAACCTACTCGCATCTGCCAGTTGAGGTGGTTCCTCCACCGATGCAACCCAGTGTGGGTTGCCAGCCGCACGTTGACGTTAAGCGACGCTCGGAGGTGGTTGTTGACGTTCAAGACGTTCAACAACCAGCAGAGGTGACTTGTTTTGACGCAGTGCGTCAACCTCAGCAACCCGGTAGGGTGTTGACTGCACAACCCAGACGGTCTAGACAGTCTCGGGTTGACGCTGTGCTTCCTCGCGCACCCATGGTTGTTGACAGTTCACAGACTGTGCAGCAGTTCCATGATATTGCGTCCGGCTCCGTCACGCATCCACCAGTGCGACCGGACTCAGCGAGCCAGACGTTGCCCACTCCGTTGACGTTTCCTCATCAGTTTTCGGATGAGGAACCCTCTGATGAGGACGTTGCTGAACAACAAGACGATCAGCCCCCAGAATAGATCAAGCCCTGCTATCCATCCAGAAGATGCTGAAGAAGGAACGCTGCTCAGTCAGGCTGTGGATGAGTCTGGTAGGGACGCTGTCATCCGTGGAACAATTTGTGTCACTAGGAAGACTACACCTCCGTCCTCTTCAATACCATCTAGCTTTTCACTGGAAAAAGGACAAGACGCTAGAAGCGGTCTCGATCCCGGTTTCCGAAAAGATAAAGTCTTGTCTGACTTGGTGGAAGGACAATATCAACCTAAGAGAGGGTCTTCCCCTGGCTGTTCAGACTCCCAACCACGTTCTCTTCTCGGACGCATCGGACGTGGGCTGGGGCGCGACACTAGACGGTCGGGAATGCTCAGGACTGTGGAACTCGAGTCAGAGGAGCATGCATATCAACTGCAAGGAGCTGTTGGCAGTACATCTGGCCTTGAAAAGCTTCAAGTCTCTCCTTCGAGGCAAAGTGGTGGAAGTTAACTCGGACATCACCACGGCCTTGGCGTACATCTCCAAACAAGGAGGTACCCACTCACTGACGTTGTACGAGATCACAAGGGACCTGCTCATCTGGTCAAAAGGTCAAGACATCTCCCTAGTAACGAGGTTCATCCAAGGCGACTTGAACGTCATAGCAGATTGTCTCAGTCGGAAAGGGCAAGTAATTCCAACCGAATGGACCCTCCACAAGGATGTGTGCAAGAGACTTTGGGCCACTTGGGGTAAAACCATCCATAGATCTCTTTGCAACCTCGCTGACCAAGAGGCTTCCAATCTATTGCTCTCCAGTCCCGGACCCAGCAGCAATACATATAGATGCTTTCCTCCTAGATTGGTCACATCTGGATCTCTACGCATTCCCACCGTTCAAGATTGTCAACAAGGTACTGCAGAAGTTCGCCTCTCACGAAGGGACAAGGTTGACGTTAGTTGCTTCCCTCTGGCCCGCGAGAGAATGGTTCACCGAGATACTTCGATGGTTAGAAGACGTTCCCAGTAGTCTTCCTCTAAGGGTAGACCTTCTACGTCAGCCACACGTAAAGAAGGTACTCCAAAGCCTCCACGCTCTTCGTCTGACTGCCTTCAGACTATCGAAAGACTCTCGGGAGCTAGAGGCTTTTCGAAGGAAACAGCCAGTGCGATTGCTAGAGCAAGGAGAGCGTCTTCCATTAGAGTCTACCAATCGAAGTGGGAAGTCTTCCGAGACTGGTGCAAGTCAGTTTCTGTATCCTCGACCAGTACCTCTGTAGCTCAAATAGCTGTTTTTCTTTTATACCTGAGAAAAGGACGATCCCTTTCAGCTCCCACTATCAAGGGCTACAGAAGCATGTTGGCATCGGTCTTCCGGCATAGAGGCTTAGATCTTTCCAAACATAAAGATCTGCAAGACCTCCTTAAGTCTTTTGAGACCACCAAGGAGCGTCGTTTGGCTACCCCTGGATGGAATTTAGACGTGGTACTAAGATTCTTCATATCAGACAGGTTGGAGCCGTTACAATCAGCCTCCCTGAAAGATCTCACTCTTAAGACTCTTTTCCTGGTATGCTTAGCCTCGGCTAAAAGAGTCAGCGAGATTCATGCCTTCAGCAAGAACATAGGATTTTCGTCAGAAAAAGCCACTTGTTCGCTACAACTTGGTTTTCTAGCCAAAAATGAGCTGCCTTCTCGGCCTTGGCCTAAATCTTTCGATATTCCCAGCTTATCGGAGATCGTAGGCAATGAACTAGAAAGAGTCTTATGCCCTGTTAGAGCTCTTAAGTTCTATTTAAAGCGTACTAAACCTTTACAAGGCCAATCTGAAGCTTTATGGTGTTCAGTTAAGAAACCATCCTTGCCTTTGTCAAAGAATGCTTGGTCAGACTTTATCAGATTGTTAATACGAGAAGCTCATTCACATCTGAGTGAGGAAGACCGAACTTTGCTTAAGGTGAAGACGCACGAAGTTAGAGCTGTAACAACTTCCGTGGCCTTTAAGCAAAATATATCTCTGCAAAGTATAATGGACGCAACCTATTGGAGAAGCAAGTCAGTGTTCGCGTCATTTTACTTGAAAGATGTCCAGTCTCTTTACAAGAACTGCTACACACTGGGACCATTCGTAGCAGCGAGTGCAGTAGTGGGTGAGGGCTCAACCACTACAATTCCCTAATTCCATAACCTTTTTAATCTTTCTCTTGAAATGTTTTTATTGTTGTTTTTGGGTTGTCCGGAAGGCTAAGAAGCCTTTCGCATCCTGGTTGATTTGGCGGGTGGTCAAAGTCATTTCTTGAGAAGCGCCTAGATTAGGGGTTTTGATGAGGTCCTGTTGTATGGGTTGCAACCCTTGATACTTCAGATCCTAGGGGTCGATCAGCATCCTAAGAGGATCGCGAGGCTCCGTAAGGAAGACGTACTTAAAAAGGCAGAGTAATTGTTCAAGTCGACTTCCTTACCAGGTACCTATTTATTTTGTTTTTGTTATTTTGATAACTTCTAAAATGAAATAAAAATTCTTAGCTCATAATAATGTAAACATATTTTGCTGGTCTCTACCCACCCCCCTGGGTGTAAATCAGCTATTATAATCACCGGCTAAGTTAAATATTGAAAAATGTTATTTTTATAATAAAATAAATTTTTGAATATACTTACCCGGTGATTATAAATTAAAGGACCCTCCCTTCCTCCCCAATAGAGACGCAGTGGGACGAGGAGAAAATTGAGTTCTTTGTTTACATTGAGTACTGGGTATCTGGACGACAGATGGCGCTGTTGGGCACACCCGCAACCTGTGTAGCGATCGCTGGCGAATTTTACCTTAGAGTTTTCTGTCGAGCAACAGAGTTGCAGCTATTATAATCACCGGGTAAGTATATTCAAAAATTTATTTTATTATAAAAATAACATTTTTCCTAACATACTCACCGAGAACTACTTTCCGGGTAATGGCCCTCCCGTCCGTCCCCGAGTGCCATCCTTCCATTGCCGAGTTGGGCTAAACGTCGAACTTAATGGCGATGCTGACCCGGAGAGGCAGTGACCTGCCCTGATCCTGCCCTCAGGGCATATCCTGGCGGCGGGGGTAGAAACTATATGGACCGGGATAGGGGGATAACGGCGGGAAAATCTTGGTTGAGATTGAGAGGTCACCAAGTGACTCCTAAGGAAAGTAGTTCTCGGTGAGTATGTTAGGAAAAATAAAAATTGTTTAAAATTTTTGATTTTTCTTAACTATACAAATCTGAACTCTTTACTTATACTTGTCCTGGCATCACTTTTCCCCCCCAAGAAGTTTTGCCTGCAATCAAAAGTGATATAATCACTGGGTGAATGTGTGAGTGGAGCTGCTAGTCAGACCCCAGCTAACATTAGAGGGTTGTTGACACCTTACATAAAAGTTTATTGCAAGATTCCAGCTATGCTGGAAATGTATATCAATAGTAAATACAAATTATTTTTGAATTTGTCATTTATAGCCTATCATATGTTGGATTCCTTCAGAAATGAGTAAAGTCTGAATTTTGTTTTGTTTATCCAAATATGACATTACCTATCCAATTCTCTTCCAAGATATGACAGAACTATCCGTCCTTTATTGACCGACTTATTCGTGAAAAATTCTTAGCCAATGCCCCCTCCCTGTGTTTTATATCGTGATCTTGCTAATTGGCTAAGAATGGGACTTTACTTCATGCAACCCTTAATTATTAACTGAAGCTAATGTCACTTTATCCCACCCCATTCCAAATCCATCTAATTCAAAGAAAAAGCACGCAAACGAAAACATCGTATAATGGCAGACGTTACAAAATGAAAAACAATAAAATACCTGTACAAAGAAATTTGATAAATAAGCTAAATCGGCATATTGAGAAAATGGGAGAATAAGGAACACGGCGTAAAAGGAATAATAGCAAAACTTTCCAATTTCGGGTAGTTGCCGACTTGGAGAGGAAACTATACCATTTTAACAAAACTTAATCCTCCAAAATCAGGTAAAATACCGATCTCGACAGGCAGGACTAAAATTAATGAAAACGCGTTCCGATTCCCCGTAAAAACTCAACAAACCAAGAATTCTCGCAAGAAAGGCTACCGACCGAAGCTGCTACGAGTTGTTTCTATTATCTGTAGTTTAACGGATGAACAAATCGTATTTCTGTATTGTCAACATAAGAATGTGAAAAAGAAATATTGCTTTGTTAGACAAGTGTCTTTGTCTAGTTTTTTATTTCCCAATTGTTGCTGTGGCTGGTGTGATTGTTCTATTTATATGTGATAATTATATCAATGTATTTCAGGTGGTGCTGTGATAGTAACTTAACTAGAACTTCAACATGAGGTCTGTAACCTGCACTGCTCCTGTTAATATTGCTGTTATAAAATATTGTAAGTATATTTTGTTTATTATCTATCTTATGAATTTATTATATGCTTCATTAAAAACTATTATATAACAAATCAATGAACTTTACATAATTTTATTTTATTTGATTGAAAAACAAGCTGTTAGAATACCAAAACGTACCGGTACGTCCTTGCAAAAAAATGCTATAAAAAATATTTTTTTCATATTTTTGATAATTTTTTTTAGAAATTTCAGGCATTTTCCAAGAGAATGAGACCAACCTGATCTCTCTATGACAAAAATTAAGGCTTTTAGAGTAATTTAAAAAAAATATACTGCAAAATGTGCTGGGAAAAAAATAACCCCCTGGGGGTTAAGGGTTGGAAATTTCCAAATAGCCGGGGGGTAAAAGGGTTAACAGTTCAATTATAAAGGCTAAAATTCTATAGGATTTCTTGTTTACATGATTGATAGGTTAATCCAGTATAGACCAAACAGTTTAGTTTTTAAATAATGTATTTAAAAGGAACTGTACTGCACTGCATACATATTCATAAAAAAACACTCCCAATACGGTATACCAAATTATAGACTACATTCATAAATGTGAGTCATATACTTGGAATTTATGTAAAACTGGCAAATCATTCTGATTTTCCATTGCTTTAAATCCAAATCGGGAATTTCACTGAAGTTACTCGTGTGTGTTTCAGGGGGGAAACGTGACGAGAAACTCATCTTGCCTCTAAATGACTCCATTAGCTTCACGCTTAGCCAAGATCAGATGTGTGCCACCACAGCAGTATCCATATCGCCGACTTTTACCGAGGACAAATTCTGGCTGAATGGGAAGTAAGTGTTGTTCGATTTGGACTGGTTTCTTACAAGTTTGATGCCAATATATCTTTAAGAGGCTGATTAGAAATATTGTTTATTGATATTTTTCTTTTTGTAGAGCGGTTTTAAGTTTTGAAGAAGGGAGAACAGGTGCATGTGAGGTATTGCTTATCGCAGCATTGACACTTTTTTTTATGGTACAGTATTATTGGTTAAACTTCTCTCATTATTATTATTGGTGTTATAATCATTAAAAGCCAATCTGCAACCCTATAGGGAAAAGCAGAGTGCCACAAGACCAATGGTTCCGATAGAAAAGTGACCAAGTATGTAAAATCTTAGAAGTGAAGAATACAGTAAGTCATAAGAGAAATACAAGTAACAAAACAAAATTGTTCACAGTGATAAGAAAGATAGAAAAATATAGTAAAGACAAATAACAAATGAACCATGAAACTACTGTATAGGCTTTTTTTTATAGGCTTATGGTAATTTGCTTACCAGAGAATCATTTGTAACAAGATTGAGTTTCAACTCTTCAATTTAAAGGTTGAAAGGCTGCTCAGGAATGGCAAAGGCAAGGAACAGTTACATTGCCCTATCGAGCAGGACAGTGCACTAGAGACTGACCATATATACATGTGATCAGCGCCCAAGTTCCCCCTCCACCCAAGCTAGGACCAAGGAGGGCCAGGCAATGGTTGCTGATGACTCAGCGGGTACACATGTAAGCTCTCTCAAAGCCCCCATCCTTAGCTCACAAGGATGGTGAGGTTATAGTGACCAAAGAAACTAATGAGTTTGAGCGGGACTGGAACCCCAGTTGGGCGTTCACCAGTCAGGGACGTTACTACATCGGCCACCACAACTCTAAGGCTTGGGTCTGGTGGAAAGTTTGTAAGACCATACAAACTAGATTGTCATTTGGCAATTGTTACCTCCGCCAACGAAGTTGGAAGGAGGTTATGTTTTTGCTCCTGTTTGTGTTTGTTTCTAAGTGAATAGTTTCCTGGCCACAAATTTAATGGTAGAGTAATGAAACTTGCAGGCATTAACTGTTATGTAAAAAACTGGAAATGATTAAATTTTGGAAGGTCAAGGTCACAGTCAAGCAAAATATCCAAGTCACATATGCAGCCGTAAGTTTAGACATCGTTGTCACAGACTTCAAACTTGGTTCATATTTTAGTGTATGAAAATCCATGCCAATTAATACATGTTATGGTCAAAGATCAAGGTCAAGGTCAAGGTCGAGCCAAAGGTTGAGAAATAAGCTGCCGCAACGGAGGTCTACACTCTTCGAAGTGCCCCTCTAGTTTCTTCATGTTTGTAGTAATGCTTGCAAAATTGTATAGAATATATTATTATTTGATGGTTATTCACTATTAAAATCAGGTATACAAGGTATTTGAAATAATTTCTAAAGACTGATTAGTGTATGAAAGTTCCTGTTATTCATTTTGGCTTCTTTTGTATTCCAGGGAAGAGTCTTTGGAAAATCCAAGAGTACAAAACTGCTTAAAGGAAGGTGAGTGGATACTAACACTTAATATTTCTAGTGCCTCTGCATTTCCTTTAGAGTCATCACTTAAGGAAAGAACATGCAGTTATATAATAGCACAATTTTCTCTCTCTCTCTCTTTCTCTCTCTCTCTCTCTCTCTCTCTCTCTCTCTCTCTCTCTCTCTCTCTCTCTCTTTTGATTTTTTCTTTTCATATTAAAAAATTCTAATGTTCATCTTATGTATTGGATGATCTTTTACTATTAAATATTTTTACTTTGAATTCTATTTAATATCTTAAATACTGACAAGATGTTTTTTTTTTTTTTTTTTTTTTTGGCCATTGTCACATTTGTTTATAAGTTTTTCCATTGCTTTCTTCATAATTCCAGTGAGACGTAGGGCTTCCAAGCGAAAGTTTGAAGGATCTGATGAAGATTTTCTGAGCTGGCACGTCCACATCTGCTCTGCAAATAACTTCCCTACAGCTGCTGGTTTGGCCTCATCAGCTGCTGGCTATGCTTGTTTGGGTAAATTACCTGATTGCAATTGTTTAGTTATTAACCCTTTTACCCCCAAGCTATTTGGAACTTTCCAACCCTTAACCCCCAGGCATTTTTTTTTTCAAGCACATTTTGCAGTATATTTTTTTAAATTGCTCTAACAGCCTTAATTTTCATCATAGAGAGGTCAGGTTGGTCTCATTTTCTTGGAAAATGCCTGAAATTTCTCAAAAAATTATCAAAATTATGCATAAAAAAATGTAAATAGCAGTTTTTTCAATATTAAACTTACCCGATAATCATGTAGCTGTCAACTCCGTTGCCCGACAGAATTCTACGGAAGGGATACGCCAGCGATCGCTATACAAGAGGGGGGTGTACTCACAAGCGCCACCTGTGGCCAGGTACTGCAGTACTTCTTGTTGACACCACTTCAATTTTTCCTCTGTCGTGCTTCCGGCAAGACGTTCATGGATACGCTTATAATTTTGGAGTCTTGTTCACGGTTTTTGGTGAAGTATTGCTCTAAGATTTCAGACATGTATGCCTACACAAACATTATGATAATGGAGGTTATTCGTATTACTTAAATAAAAAAATATATATGTATTCCTTGCAATATATTTTTAACAAATCGCAAATATGGCAAAATATCTTCAAAACAAAAATGAATCATGAGTTATGAATGTAATGTGAATATTATGTTGATATTAAAACCCCATGCAAGCATGCATGAAGTAATGCAGTGTTGCCAACAGGGCGAGTTTCCCTGTCCTGAGGTGAAGTAGATTATAGATCGTATATTTAGTGCAGCTTAATTCTACGATTATCATGCCTGCTATCAAATTCATCAACAAAACAGTCTAAATCAATTCCCTCGGCACGTGCACTTTCAATGGACAGTAATGCGATATTACTCAATCTAGCACTGGTCATGGAATTTCTGAGAAATGTTACACGCCATGCAACATGCTCTGCTTCTCTTACAGCATGCTCTACATACAGCATGCTCTGCATACAGCATGCTCTACATACAGCATGCTCTGCATACCTTACCGCATGCTTCTCAGTCACACATCTTTGGTTGTTGCCAACTCACTAGACTGTCAAGCAGTTTCATAACGTTGCCTTCTAGTCTGCTGCTTTTGCACCAGTGAAACCCTCACTGAGAGAACTTAGCTTTTCTCGGATATGGTCCCTGTAGATGAGAAAGTGCTTTTCTCCCTCCTTCTGATATTCCCTTGAGGACTCTGTCATTTGGAGAGGAGCCTTTTGCTGCGTAGCCTCCTATGGACTTTTATTTAAGCATAACATGCTTCCAGGGAAGGTAATGGTTCCACTTCAGTCGCTAACCCCGTCTGTTACCACACCTGCTCCCATAGACCTTGAGCTGTGTTGCAAGACATGCAGTCCAAGCTTAGTCCTTGTTAGAGGATTTTTTGTTTACGGAGTCAGTGTGTCACTGGGAAGACGTTCAACAACCAGCAGAAGTGACTTGTTGTGACGCAGTGCGGCAACCTCAGCAACCCGATAAGGAGTTGTCTATACGACCCAGACAGTCTAGACAGCTTCGGGTTGTTACTGTACTTCCTCGCTTCCCCATGGTTGACAGTTCACAGACTGTGCAGCAGTACCATGATCTTGTGTCCGGCTCCGTCAGACGACTGGCTTTTAAGAGCTCCCACAAGTCGTCGCTGTCTGGAGATTCTCAGATGGACTATGGATCTGACCAAGGAACTGGGCCTCCTGGTCAATTTTGAGGAGTCTCAGCTCGTCCCATCCCAGACCATTGTCTACCTGGGTATGGATCTTCAGAGTCGAGCTTTTCGGGCTTTTCCGTCGGCCCCAAGGATCTTCCAAGCCCTAGAATGCATCCAGAGCATGCTGAGAAGGAACCGATGCTCAGTCAGGTAGTGGATGAGTCTAACAGGGACACTTTCATCGCTGGCCCTGTTCATCGTGTTAGGGAGACTCCACCTCCCCCCCCTTCAGTATCATCTAGCTGCTCACTGGATAAAGGACATGACGCTAGAGACGGTCTCAGTTCTTGTTTCCGAAGAGAGGAGGTCTTCTCTCGCGTGGTGTAAGAACAGCTTTCTTCTCAAGGAAGTCTACTTTTGGCTGTTCAGAAACCCGACCGCCGTCTCCTCTCGGACGCATCAGACACGGGCTGGGGTGCGACTTTGGACGGACAGGAATGCTCGGGAACATGGAATCAGGAGCAAAGGACACTTCACATCAATTGCAAGGAGTTGTTGGCGGTTCTTCTGGCCTTGATAAACTTCAAGTCCCTCCAGCTTAACAAGGTGGTGGAGGTGGACTCTGACAACACCACAGCCCTGGCTTACATCTTCAAGCAGGGAGGGACTCTTTCGTGGAAGTTGTTCTAGATCGCAAGGGACCTCCTCATCTGGTCAAAAGATCGAAAGCTCACGCTGGTAACGAGGTTCATTCAGGGCGGTATGAATGTCATGGCAGATCGCCTCAGCCGGAAGGGTCAGGTCATCCCCACAGAGTGGACCCTTCACAAGAGTGTTTGCAGCAGACTTTGGGCCCTGTGGGGTCAGCCAACCTTAGATCTGTTCGCTACCTCGATAACCTAGAGACTCCTGTTGTATTGTTCTCCGATTCCAGACCCAGCAGCAGTTCACGTGGATGCTTTTCTGCTGGATTGGTCCCATCTCGACCTGTATGCATTCCCGCCGTTCAAGATTGTCAACAGGGTACTTCAGAAGTTCTCCTCTCGCAAAGGGACACGGCTGACGTGGATTGGCTCCGCTCTGGCCCGCGAGAGAATGGTTCATAGAGGTACTGCAATGGCTGGTCGACATTCCCAGGACTCTTCCTCTAGGAGTGAACCTTCTACGTCAACCTCACGTAAAGAAGGTACACCCAAACCTCCACGCTCTTCGTCTGACTGCCTTCAGACTTTCGAAAGACTCTCAAGAGCTAGGGGCTTTTCGAAGGAGGCAGCCAGAGCGTTTGCCAGAGCAAGGAGAACATCCACTCTCAGAATCTATCAGTCTCAAGGGGAAGTCTTCCGTAGCTGGTACAAGACCAATGCAGTTTCCTCAACCAGTACCACTGTAACCCAGATTGCTGACTTCCTGTTACATCTAAGGAAAGTAAGATCCCTTTCAGCTCCTACGATCAAGGGTTACAGAAGTATGTTGGCAGCGGTTTTCCGCCACAGAGGCTTGGATCTTTCCACCAACAAAGATCTACAGGACCTCCCTAGGTCTTTTGAGACCTCAAAGGAACGTCGGTTGTCCACTCCAGGCTGGAATCTAGACGTGGTCCTAAGGTTCCTTATGTCATCAAGATTTGAACCTCTCCAATCAGCCTCTTTTAAGGACCTCACATTAAAAACTCTTTTCCTCGTGTGCTTGACAACAGCTAAAAGAGTAAGTGAGATCCACGCCTTCAGCAGGATCATTGTTTTCACATCTGAAACGGCTACATGTTCCTTGCAGCTCGGTTTTTGCTAAACGAGCTTCCTTCACGTCCTTGGCCTAAGTCGTTCGAGATCCCAAGCCTGTCCAACTTGGTGGGGAATGAACTGGAGAGAGTACTTTGCCCAGTTAGAGCTCTTAGGTACTATCTAAAAAGGTCTTAACCTTTACGAGGACAATCAGAAGCCTTATGGTGTGCTATCAAGAAACCTTCTTTCCCAAGTTCTAAGAACTCAGTTTCTTACTATTCAGGCTTCTGATTAGGGAAGCACATTCTCATCTGAAGGAAGAAGACCTTGCTTTGCTGAAGGTAAGGACACATGAAGTGGGAGCTGTGGCTACTTCAGTGGCCTTCAAACAGAACCATTCTCTGCAGAGTGTTATGGATGCAACCTATTGGAGAAGCAAGTCAGTGTTCGCATCATTCTATCTCAAAGATGTCCAGTCTCTTTACGAGTACTGCTACACCCTGGGACCATTCGTAGCAACGAATGCAGTAGTAGGCGAGGGCTCAGCCACTACATTCCCATAATCCCATAACCTTTTAACCTTTCTCTTGAATACTTTTTATGGGTTGTACGGTCGGCTAAGAAGCTTTCCACATCCTTGTTGATTTGGCGGGTGGTCAATTCTTTCTTGAGAAGCGCCGAGGTTAAAGGTTGTGATGAGGTCCTTTAGTATGGGTTGCAGCCCTTGATACTTCAGCACCTTAGAGTTGTTCAGCCTCCTAAGAGGAACGCTGCGCTCAGTAAGGAAGACGAACTTATTTAAGGCAGAGTAATGGCTCAAGTCGACTTCCTTACCAGGTACTTGTAATTTCATTGTTATTTTGAATAACTGATAATATGAAATACGGGATACTTAGCTTCTTGATATACATGTACACTGGTTTTCACCCACCTCCCTGGGTGTGAATCAGCTACATGATTATCGGGTAAGTTTAATATTGAAAAATGTTATTTTCATTAGTAAAATAAATTTTTGAATATACTTACCCGATAATCATGATTTAATTGACCCACCCTTCCTCCCCATAGAACCAGTGGACCGAGGAAAAATTGAAGTGGTGTCAACAAGAAGTACTGCAGTACCTGGCCACAGGTGGCGCTTGTGAGTACACCCCCCTCTTGTATAGCGATCGCTGGCGTATCCCTTCCGTAGAATTCTGTCGGGCAACGGAGTTGACAGCTACATGATTATCGGGTAAGTATATTCAAAAATTTATTTTACTAATGAAAATAACATTTTGCAAGGACGTACCGGTATGTCCATGGGGGTAAAGGGATGAGTTTTGTGAAACGTACCAGTACGTCCATTGGGGGTAAAAGGGTTAAGTTATCGAATGATTGTTAAACATAAATGTCAAAATAGAATAGGTTGAATTCCTAGCTATCTGTTTCAGCTGTGTAGGAATTTGGCCTCTTTGTCGGTAAGAAAAATATTTATAGGTATTATTAAAACATTTTCTCATTTACTATAGAACAGGTGAAATTGAGTAAGCATTCATGATTATTATAGTTAATATTTATGCCTGCTGGTATAAGGGAGAAATGCCTTATCAAAAGTCCCAATGGTGTAGATATTGTTTTAAGATGGGTTTACTCATCTCATGCTCAGTATGAATCAGAGGTAAAAATTAATCAGTAATTATTGAAAAAGGTTATCCTAATCTACATATACAAAACAGGTAGATGAAGTATAATGTATTTTTCAATATTAAACTTACCCGATGATCATATAGCTGTCAGCTCTGCTGCCCGACAGAAAAACCTACGGGCGGAATACGCCAGCGATCGCTATACAGGTGGGGGTGTACATCAACAGCGCCATCTGTCAAGTAGGTACTCAAGTACTCGATGTCAACACAGAACCAATTTTCTCTCTGTCGTGCCACTGGCAAGACCTACTAAATAAGCTGTTACTAACTGGATTTGTTTTCACAACTATTTGGTGAAGTACACTATTCCAGTTTTGAGCTTTCGCTATGCAGGGGTTTTATCTTCATTTCAAAACTTGAACTCGTTTTGGATAGATTTAATTATGGTGACAAAGAGAGTATGGACTCTCTTTCACTTTTAAATGGCCGACACTTCCCTTAGACGGAAGTGTGTTTAGGTTTTTAGTAATTTTGCTTAACATGTTATAGATCTATATATTTTCTATCTCTCCGCCTTTATTAGGCCTCTTCGATTAACTTTCCTTTTATTATAAACATTATTAAAATAAATTTTTATGTTTTGTTTATATGCGACCTTTTCTGATAGTAGGCGGTCCTAACTTGGAACCGAAGTTAATCAACGTTGAGCCCGTTATATCGTATTTAACCTTTAAAGAATTTAAAACTTTTTAAATGTAATATTTTATGAAAGAATTTCTTTGATAGTCTCGTACTGTTTTCAAAGATGAACTAACGTTTGGTTTTTTAGTATACGCAATTGTTGACGTTCAGGACGTTCAACATGCGCTCTATCGTTACGATAGAGAGAGAGTGTATCACGGTTTCACTTTGCAGTAAGAGTAAACCGATTCTGACGTTTCGTTCATTCTTTCTTAGCTTAAATGGTTTAAATTCTAAATTAAAGGAACTTTTTATTTGGAAAACCTTTCAGTTTTTTTTCCTTTAGCAAATAACATGTTTTGACGATATATAATTGGGCTCTTCTCTCAGGTGCGAAATCTAGAGAGAAAGAGAGAGATAGAGACGGAGGGAGAGAGAGGAGAAAAAACGTTTCGTTCAAGCGGGTAACGTTGTTCTCGTTTTACTCTCCTCCCTAGTCGCTGTAGGGGAAGAAGGTAAAACGTTTCTAGGGTTTTATTCTTGTTCCCAGGCTATGTGCGGTGAGAGATTGTAAACGTAGTTTATTTGAACTAGTGTTTAGTCTCTTTCCCAGCCACTGAATTCTTTATCTTTATATATATGTTTTCTGTTGCATTATACGACTGTTTTCGCAATTACTACCTTTTAATGAAGGGTAGGATTGCGTGTTTCAGGTAGAAATCAGTAAAAGTTTCGATTTCAGTGAAATAAGTGCAAAACAGAAAATCAAAGTGATAAAGTGTTATGCGCAAAGTGTTACAGTGTTGCGTCCGAGGGTTCGTCTGTTCGTGCCTGTCGTTCACCTAGTCCGGGACCTCTTGCAAGCTCCCAAGCCCAGGGGAGAAGTAATGTCGAACGACTTATGGGTTCGTCAGGCCTTGATCAACGAACAGACGTTTTTCCCTCCGTGGTTTCGGGCGTATCTACCCAAGATCGCCCCACCCACACAAAGACGAGAGAGCCCATTTACTTCTCGTCTGCGGAAGAGGTTTCTCGTAAGAAACCTTGGACCAAGGTCTCGCAGCTTATTAAGTGCAAGTCGGTCCCTTCCGCGCAAGTCCAACGGCCCAGGTGTAGCCACTGGGTCAGTTCGGACTCGCTGCAGTCTTCCGATGACTGCACACCTCCTAAGAGAGGTAAAGCGGTACCGCAACAGGCAGTAACACCGTCTGTTGCCGCACCTGCTGCTGTAGACCCTAAGTGGTCTTTGCTACAGTCTATGCTGACACAGTTAGCATCTTTTTTGCAGGAGTATCGTGCGGAGAAGGTTGACGCTGCACCCGTTAGCCTACAACCTACCACGGTTGTGCGCCCAGCAGACGCTGTGGCTGCCTGCTCCCACACTCCAGCTGTGAGAGCTCCTCCACCCATGCGCAGTCGACCCTGCCAGACGCATGCTGACGTTCACAGACGCACGGAACCCTCCGCTGACGTGCGTGTGCTACCACAACAACAGGAGGGTGGAGTTAAGCTGCCGTGTTTTGACACGGTGCGTCAGCCTCCGCAACCCACTGTGGTTACCACCACTCGCCCGCAGCAGACTAGTCAGTCAGGAGTTGAGGCTTCCCCACACAGCTTTGGTTGTTGCCAGCTCACAGACTGTCAAGCAGTTACATAACGTTGCCTTCTGGTCTGCTACTTATGCACCAGTGCTGTATGTCCTCACGCACCTGTTGTGGTTGACAGTTCAGTTTTTTGACAGTTCACAGACTGTCAAGCAGTTACATAACGTTGCCTTCTGGTCTGCTGCTAATGCACCAGTGCTGTATGTCCTCACGCACCTGTTGTGGTTGACAGTTCAGTTTTTGACAGTTCACAGACTGTCAAGCAGTTACATAACGTTGCCTTCTGGTCTGCTGCTAATGCGGACTAGGTTCCTGTAGATGAGAAAGTGCTGTTCTCCCTCCTACTGATATTCCTTTGAGGACTCTGTCATTTGGAGAGGAGCCTTAAGCTGCTTAGCCTCCTATGGACTTTAATTAAATCATGATGATTTTTTAAGGATCTTCGTCCGGATCTTGTAACTGCTGCTCCTCGTTCGCCTCACGTCAGAACTTACACTAGGCCTAGCTACTTCGAAGCCGTTGTTGTTAAGCTAGTGCTCTCTCGCTCTCCTAGAGAGCGTTACGTTGGCTAGGCGACTGGTTTTTGCACCAGGAGGAGTTTTAGGGATTCAGCTTTTGATTTCCCTTCTTTTAAACTGGCTTATAGAGCGAGAGTCTGATAGGACACGAGAGAAGTTCTCGGCTTGGGAGTTCATGCCTCTGCCCAGATAGACTTCTCAATTCTGGTAGACTCGCCCTGGCGCCTAGCCAGGAGACGCTCCAAGTTGTTTACAGGTCAACTTCTCAACTTTTGTGAGCCTTTGAAGTTTTGCTGTACTATTATGTCACACATATCAAGGCTTTCAGGGATGGTAAATGGTTCCGCCTCAGTCGCTAACCCCGTCTGTTGCCACACCTGCTCCCGTAGACCCTAAAGGGCTTTGTTGCAAGACATGCAGTCCAAGCTTGCGTCCTTGATAGAGGACTTAAATGCGGAGAAGAACCTTCTGGCCAACAACCTTCCAACCGGTTGGTTGTGCGCCCTGTTGACGCTGAGGTAACCTACTCGCGTCTGCCAGTTGAGGTGGTTCCTCCTTCTGGCCAACAACCTTCCAACCGGTCGGTTGTGCGCCCTGTTGACGCTGAGGTAACCTACTCGCGTCTGCCAGTTAAGGTGGTTCCTCCACCGATGCGACCCAGTGTGGGTTGCCAGTCGCACGTTGATGTTAAGCGACGCTCGGAGGTGGTTGTTGACATTCAGGACGTTCAACAACCAGCAGAGGTGACTTGTTGTGACGCAGTGCGTCAACCTCAGCAACCCGGTAGGGTGTTGACTGCACAACCCAGACAGTTTAGACAGTTTCGGGTTGACGCTGTACTTCCTCGCGCACCCATGGTTGTTGACAGTTCACAGACTGTGCAGCAGTTCCATGATTTTGCGTCCGGCTCCGTCACGCATCCACCTGTGCGACCGGATTCAGCGAGTCAGACGTTGCCCACTCCGTTGCCGTTTCCTCATCAGTTTCGGATGAGGAACCCTCTGATGAGGACGTTGCTGAACAAGACGATCAGCCCCCAGCCCTGCTATCCATCCAGAAGATGCTGAAGAAGGAACGCTGCCCAGTCAGGCTGTGGATGAGTCTGGTAGGGACACTGTCATCCGTGGATCAATTTGTGTCACTAGGAAGACTACACCTCCGTCCTCTTCTATACCATCTAGCTTTTCACTGGAAAAGGACAAGACGCTAGAAGCGGTCTCGATCCCGGTTTCCGGAAAGATAAAGTCTTGTCTGACTTGGTGAAAGGACTATATCAACCTTAGAGAGGGTCTTCCCCTGACTGTTCAGACTCCCAACCACGTTCTCTTCTCGGACGCATCGGACGTAGGCTGGGGTGCGACATTAGACGGTCGGGAATGCTCGGGATTATGGAACTCGAGTCAAAGGACAATGCATTTCAACTGCAAGGAGCTACTGGCAGTAAGTCTGACCTGGAAAAGCTTCAGGTCTCTCCTTCAAGGCAAGTGGTGGAGGTGAACTCGGACAACACCACGGCTTTGGAGTACATCTCCAAGCAAGGAGGGACCTACTCTCTGACATTGTACGAGATTGCAAGGGTCCTCCTCACCTGGTCAAAAGGTCTAGACATATCACTAGTAACGAGGTTCATCCAAGGCAACTTGAATGTCATGGCAGATTGTCTCAGTCGGAAGGGGCAAATAATTCCAACAGAATGGACCCTCCACAAGGATGTAGGCTAGAGACTTTGGGCCACCTGGGGCCAGCCAACCATAGATCTCTTCGCAACCTCGATGACCAAGAGGCTCCCAATTTTTTGCTCACCAATCCCGGACCCAGCAGCAGTTCATATAGATGCCTTTCTACTAGATTGGTCACATCTAGATCTATATGCATTCCCTCCGTTCAAGATTGTCAACAAGGTACTGCAGAAGTTCGCCTCTCTCGAAGGGACAAGGTTGACGCTAGTTGCTTCCCTCTGGCCCGCGAGAGAATGACTCACCGAGGTACTTCGATGGCTAGTAGACGTTCCCAGAACACTTCCCCTAAGGGTGGACCTTCTACGTCAGCCACGCGTAAAGAAGGTACACCAAGGCCTCCACGCTCTTCGTCTGACTGCCTTCAGACTATCGAAAGACTCTCGAGAGCTAGAGGCTTTTCGAAGGAGGCAACCAGAGCGTTTGCTAGAGCAAGGAGAATATCCACCCTTAGAATCTACCTATCGAAGTGGGAAATCTTCCGAAACTGGTGCAAGTCAGTATCCGTATCCTCGACCAGTACCTCTGTAACTCAAAGAGCTGACTTTCTCTTATATCTGAGGAAAGAACGATCTCTTTCAGCTCCCACTATCAAGGGTTACAGAAGCATGTTGGCATCAGTCTTCCGTCACAGAGGCTTAGATCTTTCCAACAATAAAGATCTACAGGACCTCCTTAAGTCTTTTGAGACCACGAAGGAGCGTCGTTTGGTTACACCTGGTTGGAATTTAGACGTGGTACTAAGATTCCTTATGTCAGACAGGTTCGAACCGCTTCAATCAGCCTCCCTGAAAGATCTCACCTTTAAGACTCTTTTCCTGATATGCTTAACCACAGCTAAAAGAGTCAGTGAGATTCATGCCTTCAGCAAGAACATCGGATTCTCATCCGAAACGGCTACATGTTCTACAACTTGGTTTTCTAGCCAAACACGAGCTGCCTTCTCGGCCTTGACCAATATCGTTCGATATTCCAAACTTATCGTATGGTTGGAAATGAACTAGAAAGAGTATTATGTCCTGTAAGAGCTCTTAAGTTCTATTTAAAAACCTTTACGAGGCCCGTCTGAAGCTTTATGGTGTTCAGTTAAGAATCCATCTTTGCCTATGTCAGAGAATGCTTTATCCTATTTTATCAGACTGTTAATACGAGAAGCTCATTCCCATCTGAATGAGGAAGACCAAGCTTGGCTGAAGGTAAGGACACTCGAAGTTAGAGCTGTCGCAACTTCCGTGGCCTTTAAACAAAATAGATCTCTGCAAGTATATTCGACGCAACCTATTGGAAAAGCAAATCAGTGTTCGCGTCTTTTATCTTAAGAATGTCCAGTCTCTTTACGAGAACTGCTACACTCTGGGACCATTCGTAGCAACGAGTGCAGTAGTGGTGATGGCTCGACCACTACAATTCCCTAATTCCATATCCTTTTTTAATCTTTCTCTTGAAATGTTTTATTATTGTTTTTGGGTTGTCCGGAAGGCTAAGAAGCCTTTCGCATCCTACTTGATTTGGCGGGTGGTCAAAGTCATTTCTTGAGAAGCGCCTAGATTAGAGGTTTTGATGAGGACCTTTAGTATGGGTTGCAACCCTTCATACTTCAGCTCCTAGGAGTCGCTCAGCATCCTATGAGGATCGCGAGGCTCAGTAAGGAAGACGTACTTAAAAAGGCAGAGTAATTGTTCAAGTCGACTTCCTTACCAGGTATTTATTTATTTTATGTTTGTTATTTTGAATAACTGCTAAAATGAAATACGGAATACTTAGCTCATAATAATGTCAACATGTAATGCTGGTCTCTACCCACCCCCCTGGGTGTGAATCAGCTATATGATCATCGGTTAAGTTTAATATTGAAAAATGTTATTTTCATTAGTAAAATAAATTTTTGAATATACTTACCCGATGATTATAAATTAAAGGACCCACCCGTCCTCCCCAATAGAGACCCAGTGGACCGAGGAGAAAATTGGTTCTGTGTTGACATCGAGTACTTGAGTACCTACTTGACAGATGGCGCTGTTGATGTACACCCCCACCTGTATAGCGATCGCTGGCGTATTCCGCCCGTAGGTTTTTCTGTCGGGCAGCAGAGCTGACAGCTATATGATCATCGGGTAAGTATATTCAAAAATTTATTTTACTAATGAAAATAACATATTACTTTATATTACAATCTTGTTATTAATCCTCTTTTGATCAGTTGTATGTCCTAATGATTCTAAGATGTTATTCCTAACATTTTGGACAAAGTATTAAAATTAATGTTGAGCGGAATTTTGGATATATATTACCGTTTATGCTGTACAGTAACAAATATTTAGAAGGAAAGTCAGAATTGTGAAAGTTCAAAAGTTCACTGGTTTGGTGCGACACTAAATACAAACCCTAAGCTATTTATAGGGATTATGCTTTTGCCGAAGGTGGAAGACAAGCCATAAGAATTTTAACGAGATATAATCACCCACCCACTAGTTAGCTGGTGCTGGTGGGTAGCCCACTACCCCGCTCACTTTCACATCTGTGTTGTGCTACCACTTGTGTTATTGGCTCGGTGGAGAATGGATGTTGTTGCTCTCCGCCTCCCAACTGGACTTGCCGTTTGACTTAATCTTTTTTGCTGTTTTTTGAGTTATGATTTTTTCTTTGTGCCGTCCATTATGCGGATATCTTCAGGACCTAAGGGGCTCTCCTGCGGTACCTTCATGTCCTCCGTTGAGACGGATCCACATATGTTGTGTCCCTCTTGCTGAGGGCTGCGCTTTGACCGGGACAATAACTGCCCTGAATGCCTGGAGTGGTTTGGGAGACAGCGCAAGAAGAAGTCTAAGAGAGATTCTTTACCTTATAGGTCTTCCTTGGAATTGAAGAAACCTCGGACTTCTTCTTTGACCCCCCGATCTCTTCCCGAAGCTCCTGCTCGATCTGTCTTCTCCAGGGAACGATCAAACAGGAGCGTAGACCAATTAGCACCAGGTCAATCTTGGGGTTCAAGGGACAGGACTGCTTTCGTTAGAGAAGCAACCTTGCTCCTTCCTGTAAAAGGAACCTTTTCTTTTTCTGATCTTTTACAGGGTTGGCCTTCGCTGGGAATCACTGTTCCCCCCATCGAAGGAGGTGATGTTAGAGCTTCTCCTACTTGCCGTTGAAAGGAAGCAGACATCGGCTTCCTCCAAAGTAGAAGCCTCTACCCCGATGAGTACACAACTCTGAGATCCTGCAGTGTCTTCCCCTGCTGCTGAAGGGTCTCACCTTTCACCGTCGCTTGCAGCTGCTGCAGTTGCCAAAGACTGCACTCTCCTCCATGCTGAGCCGACTCTTCCATAGGGGGAGGAGCAAAGTCTGAGGCAGGTTTCTTTTGCAGTGGTCCCCTCTCTCGTTCATGAGTAAGGCCCTCCCCAGAAACTCCGTTCCTGAAACCTTCCAGATGTTGACTTACCATTCCGCTGACTCCCCTTCCTTTGAAGGTGTCCCCTGCGTAGGAACCTCGCTGTCAATAAGTCTTCTCTCCCTCTCGCAGCATGCTGTTGTCGGCAAAAGCACTCTCCATCAAAAGGATCGTCACTCGTTGTCAAGGGAGCGTATTCCTCACCGCCCCTCTAGATGTTTTCCTTCTCCGTCTGTAAAGAGACGTTTCTGCAACTCTCCTAAGGACTGACAATCTTCTCACTCCCCTTTGACGTCTCGTCACTCACCAGCTGCTCGTCACGCTTCACCCAGTGACTGTCACTCGCACCTTGTGATCATCACTTGCTCTCTCGTGACCATCACTCTACCCATCCCGGCTTAGAACGGGCAATCCCCCCACTTGTTCCAGTGGGGAACGCCTACAACATCATTGGCAGAGGTGGTTGCAGCACGGAGCTGCTGTGGACAATCTCCGTGATTCAGTCAGGGTATCGCGGCTTGTTCATTCAATCTCTCCCTCCATTGACTTGGAATCCAGTTCCATCAAGCTCTTGTGCAAAGGGATTTGCAAAGGAGCAGGCCCTACGGGTCGAAGTCCTGACCATGTTGGAGAAGGATGCTCTCCAGAGGATCGAGAACGGATCCCTAGGCTTCTTCAGTCGACTCTTTCTTGTGAAAAGGGCATCGGGAGGCTGGAGACCCATCATCGACCTCTCAGTTCTGAACAAGTTTGTCAGACAAACTCCGTTCAGCATGGAGACGGCAGACATGGTCAGACAAGCGGTAAGACCACAGGTTTGTATCATTAGGAAAAATCCAAATTACTTTCAAATTTGTCATTTTAGTTAGGTAGTTTGTATTTGAAATTGTTTCACCTTTAGGTAACTGGAAAATTTGGTATGATCAAGTAATAAGCAAATTTCACACAATTAGTTTAAACCCTGTGAGGTTTGAAAACCAATTGCAGTTATGTTTTTCATTAATTATTGGACTGAGAAAGGTCATTTCCCTAGGGAGAATGCATTTTGCAAAATTTTGAGTAGCATTTCTTCAAATTTTTTGTGGATTCAAAGGAAGCTTTCATTGTAAATTTCATAATGTTAATTATGAAATTATTAAAGTAATAATTAGAAGCAGTACTGATCTAAGGTGTTGTTTAAATACATTGGAAAAGTAGGTATATTTACTACTGTGAATTTTATGATCTGACTCCTTTTTTTTCAGTATTTAATTGTTCATTTTCAGTCTTTGCTCTGGGACAAGTTTACGGAGTCGAAGGCGATCTGTCTTCTGTGGCCCGCCAGGGATCCGGAAGTGCCTGTCGTAGCATATACGGTGGCCTTGTGCGCTGGCACAAAGGCGAATTAGAAGACGGAACTGATTCAGTGGCTCGTCCTATAGCTTCAGCCGACCATTTTCCAGATCTGAGGGTTATCATATGTGTAGTAAGGAAATATAGAGTTTTGGTTGTTATTTTAATTCCTAGATAAATCTGCTAACATTATTGTTGTTTGGATTTCTATGTAACATCTAAGGGTTAACATATGTATAATAAGGAGATTTGGTTTGATTGTCATTTTAACCCTTGGATAAATTTGCTAACATTTTTATTGTTTAGATTTCTACGTAACATGTAAAACTTGCATAATCTTGGCAATAGTAATGAGAAGACTACTTGTTATTTACAAGTAAAGTAGCTTTTATAAATTGAATTTCATTACTTCCCTAGGTTTAAGAACTACTTCTTTCAGGCAAATGCTGGACGAAAGAAAGTAGGTAGCACAGAGGGCATGAAGAGAACTGTCCAGACTTCTCGATTGATGCAGCATCGGGTGAAGGAATCTGTGTTGTTACGCTTGGATGCTATAATGGAGGTACAGTAGTCATAAGTTTTCTTGATCATTTGAGGTCACAAATCATTACTTTTCAACAGTATTTATACATTTGAAATGGTGTTTTAAGGAGCATTTCACGGAGCGACACAGGTTGAGCCCAGAAATAGATTTTTCCTTCGTCAAAATCTCTTTTTTATACTAAGAGACAGAGTATTAAATTCCTATAAAGCATTATTAAGATGATTAAAACTGCTGATCATCATTTATAGACATTCAAAGGCATGGATTATCTTTTTAATTGTCATGTGAAAATTGTGCTACCAATTTAGAATTGGACTTCTAGGTAGCCTGATGCCAAAAGTATAAGGTAAACAATGAGTACCATGTCATTTATCTTTGGTTAAACACCTTGAACTCTTGAGTGGCAATGTTTTAGCTCCTTGTTGATATCTTCTCTGTAACATTACTTTGAGGGTTCTTACGACAAGTTTTCCATCACCCAGTTTGATCTACAAACTGTGAAGACTGGCTTTCACTAAGTTCGCCCAATTCAGAAGGGACAGGGTTCATTAAAAATAAAAAAAAATTCCCTTGCCTTTTCACCCTCACTGTCTTTAAATAAGGTCTTACTTATGGGATTAACCCTTTTACCCCCAGGCTATTGGGAACTTTCCAACCCTTTACACCCAGGGGTTATTTTTTTTTCAAGCACATTTTGCAATATAATTTATTTAAATTGCTCTAACAGCCTTAATTTTCATCATAGAGAGGTCAGGTTGTTCTCATTCACTTGGAAAATGCCTGAAGTTTCTGAAAAAATTATCAAAAATATGCAAAAAAAAATTATAAATAGCAGTTTTTTGCAAGGACGTACCGGTACGTCCATGGGGGTAAAGGGATGGGTTTTGTGAAACGTACCAGTACGTCCTTTTGGGGTAAAAGGGTTAAGAACCTTTCGATAGACAGACTCATGCCTTTTCATTTCTGCTAGACCCATCTGTAGGAAAAATTCCTCGGGTGGAGTTCACCCATTGAATGTAGTACAGTAGATCTCAAAGCAGACCTGTAAGAAGTGTCATCAAGATAATTTTGCAAGTCCAGTCAGTCATCCTACACTTACTGAACAGATGGGAAATAATTTTTTGAAATGTCATTTAATTTTTTTTTTTTTTATTGGAAAAGGTGAATGACAAATAAAGACAAAGTCTTTCACAAATGTGTTTCACAGGGAGTACATTCCCTCCTCCCTCCTTATCAGTCTTCACTGTCCACATTACTTGGAGTCTATGCAGCATTCCTTCGTCCCCTACGTGCACTTTGCTCAATTTCTTTTTACTTTACCTCCATTCCCCCTACCTTTCTTTCATCTTCCTGTCTAACCTCTATTAACGTTCATTCTCAGGCCAAATTCTGTTCTTATATACCTATGCCAAATTCATAAATTCAGTTTAATCTTCCTTCTATTTTGATTAAAGATTCTAGCTTGTTCTGCATATTTGACAAAGACTGTTGAATTTGTGATTGAGAAATGGAAAACTTTGATGATGGGAGTTATACTCTGTTAAACATTAACGATAGGTATTTTCAATTCTTGACTGTGTATACTAACTTGAATGGGGACTTGTAGCATGGACTATGGTTTGTATTTTGAAAAATAGATATTCAAAATTATGTTTAGATATGGATTGTTACAGGTTATGAATGATTTTTATGCAGTCAAGACCCATTTTCGTAATGATAGTCATGTATTTTTCCTTTTACTTTGTGCAAGTGACTGCTCAGCTTTATGTGCGAAGGTATTGGTTATTATTTATGCATAGATTCAGTTTTCAGTCCTTTATTTTTATGAAAATGTCCCTTTTATGAGATAATGCACTGAAAATATTTTCATCAATGCAGTAATACGTTCTTTGCGCAGTACGCTTGAAGTAGGTATAGCAGTAATGTAGCTGTACTTATGTATTAAAAATTGTTGTAATTTTAATTCAAATGAAGTTTTATTTTCACAGGCTATTAAAGAGAAAGACTGGTCCAGTTTTTGTGATCTGACAATGGCTGATAGCAACGAGATGCATGCTGTTTGCCAAGATACATTTCCTCCTTGTGTTTACATGAATGATACATCTCATTCAGTTTCAAGTCTTGTTCATCAGTACAATGATATCAAGGAGTCACAGGGTAGTTTCAGTCAGAAAGTAAGTATGAATTTTCTCTAGATTTTCTCTTAATGTTTTAACAGATAACTTGAGTT
The DNA here is from genome assembly GCF_036898095.1 of Palaemon carinicauda. NCBI lineage: Eukaryota > Metazoa > Arthropoda > Malacostraca > Decapoda > Palaemonidae > Palaemon > Palaemon carinicauda. Next base: position 21,544,937 of record NC_090744.1, read on the forward strand.
ACTGAAAACAGCTGACATACATTTTGTTCCTTATGGTTATACAAACCTTTCATCCTTTAAAATAGTGAATGTCTTCAGCGAAGCTTGAACGGCCTTTTCAATTATTAGTGACATACTGTAATTAACGGCAGGTGTTGAGTAGGGTGAGTAACCCCACTCTCCTGCCTGTTAAAGACTCTTCATTTTTGTTTTTGGCTGCAACGAGTACCTGGTACTACTTCTGTCTCTGGGCCAGTTATTTCTCCTTTTGACTGCTACCCTGATACATTTTAACCCCCTATTATGCTTCTGGTTCTGTCAGAGCTCTCTTATTTGGGTGGGAGTTAGATCTCTGAAGCAGCCTGCTACACCCGGATACTTAAAAGGTCTTCAAGTGATTATTTAAGGTAAATACTTGAATACTTTGACATGTTTATGGCTCTATTGATGTACCAAGAACTCATGTAAAGTATTGATGTATCAGTTTTAAATATTTAACTTAGCCGGTGAATATATAGCTGCAACTCTGTTGCTCGACAGACAACTCTACGGAAAAACTCGCCAGCGATCGCTACACAGGTTGCGGGTGTGCCCAACAGCGCCATCTGTCGACCAGATACCCAGCTCTTATGTAAACAAAGACTCAATTTTCTCTCTGTCGACGTGTCGACAAGACGTACTTTACTCGCTGTTGCTAAACTGGAGTTTTTCACATCTAATTGGTGAAGTACTATATTCTAGTTTTGAGCTTTCGCTGTGCAGGGTTTTTCTTCAAATAAATCCTTGAACTCTTTTTTGTATCGGATTCTTTGTTGATGACTTAGATCGTTTTTTGGAATTTTCCCTTGACCAATTCAAAATGGCTGACCCTTCACAAGTTCCCAAATTTAGGAAATGCAATGCTAGGGACTGTTCTAGGCGTCTTCCGAAGGCTTCTATCGACCCTCACACTGTTTGTTCCAATTGTCGGGATAAAACCTGTCAATTGGAAGATCGGTGTGAGGAGTGCGTTGGCCTTTCGGAATTCGATTTTGTCGAATTTCAAAAGTACACACGTGGGCTGGAGAGAGATGGAGTTAGGAGAAGTTCTTCTCGATCTGTTGATGTATCCTCTCCTCATGCCCCACAACCTATTCCTTCCCCTGTAGTGGTTGCTCCTAACCCCCCTCCTAGTACTCAGGAACCATCGATGGCTGACATGATGCGTGCCATCCAGGCTCTGGGTGAGAGAGTTGAGTCCCTTGCAAGTGACCGCAATCAGCTCATGGCGGATGTTAAGGAGCTTAAGTGCCAAAGTGCAGTGGGAAGTGCTAAAGTGCCAAGTGATAGTGTTGTGGACAGTGTTGCGCTTGAGGGTTCGTCTGTTCGTGCCTGTCGTCCTCCTAGTCCGGGACCTCTTGCAAGCTCCCAAGTCCAGGGGAGAAGCAATGTCATACGACGCATGGGTTCGAGAGGCTTTAATCAGCGAACAGACGTTCCCTCCGTGGTATTGGGCGTATCTCCCCAAGATCGCCCCTACCTACCTAAGACGAGAGAGCCGATTTATACCTCGTCGTCTGAAGGTGTTTCTCGCAAGAAACTTTGGACCAAGGTCTCGCGACCGTTAAAACGTAAATCGGTCCCGTCAGGGCAAGTCCAACGGCCCGGTTGTAGCCACTGGGTCAGTTCGGACTCGTTGCCGTCATCCGATGACTGCTCACCTCCTAAGAGAGGCAAAGCGGTACCGCTTCAGACACTAACACCGTCTGTCGCCGCACCTGCTCCCGTAGACCCTAAGTGGTCTTTACTGCAAGACATGCAGTCTAAGCTTACGTCTCTGATGCAGGACTTTCATGCGGAGAAGGTTGCTGCCGTACCAGCTAGTACAGTACCTAGCCTACAACCCTCCAAGCGATCGGTTGTGCGTCCTGTGGACGCTGAGGTAACCTTCTCACGCACACCAGTTGAGAGAGTTCCTCCACCCATGCGTTCCAGTGTGGGCTGCCAGCCGCATGTTGACGTTAAGCGACGCACGGAGGTTGGCTTTGACGTTCTGGATGTTCAACAACCATCAGAGTTGCCTTGTTTTGACGCGGTGCGTCAACCTCCGCAACCCAGTGTGGTTTCCACTGCGCAACCCAGTCAGTCTAGACAGTCTCGGGTAGACGCTGTGCGTCCTCGCGCTTCCATGGTTGTTGACAGCTCACAGACTGTGCAGCAGTTCCATGACGTTGCGTCCGGCTCAGTCACGCATGCACCAGTGCGACCGGACTCAGCGAACCAGCCGTTACCCACTCCGTTTCCGTTTCCTCATCAGTTGTCGGATGAGGAACTTTCTGATGATGATGTTGCTGCACATCAAGATGAACAACAATCAGAATTGGACGAGCCTAAGTCTACTCAACCCTCTTTGGACTTTAGAAAAGTTTTGGCTATTTTCAAAGAGCTGTTTCCTGACCAGTTTGTTTCTGTGGCTCCTCGTTCTCCGCCTTCAGAGTTTGTTTTAGGCATGCCCTCTACCGCACCTGCCTTTACTAGACTCGTCCTCGCACGCTCGTCCAAGAGAGCTTTGCGGGTGATAGGAGACTGGTTACAGTCCAAGAAGAGTTTAGGGAAGACAGCATTTGCTTTTCCCCCTGCTAGACTCTCTTCTAGATCGAGCGTCTGGTATGCCACGGGAGAAGTTCTCGGCTTGGGAGTTCCTGCCTCTGCCCAGGGCGACTTCTCAAGTCTTGTAGACTCTCCCCACCGCCTTGCCATGAGACGCTCAAAGATTTGTTGGTCATCATCGGACCTGGACCACCTTTTGAAAGGAATCTTTAGGGCTTTTGAAGTTTTTAACTTCTTAGACTGGTGCCTAGGAGCCCTAAGCAGGAAGATCTCTTCGACAGATAAAGAGACTTCTTTGCTCATTATGTCCTGCATGGACAAGGCCGTCCGTGATGGGTCTAATGAGCTTGCTGCATCCTTTGTGTCCGGAGTCCTGAAAAAGCGAGAATCTCTCTGCTCATTCCTTTCTGCTGGAGTTACACCGTGCCAGAGATCTGAGCTTCTCTTTGCTCCTCTTTCCAAGTGCCTATTTCCAGAAGTCCTGATTAAGGAAATAGCCGCTTCGTTAGTGCAGAAGGACACTCACGATCTTGTTGTGTCCTCAGCTCGCAAAGCTCCCCCTTTGCCTACCTTGTCAGCTAGACCAAGGATGGACACTCCAGCGTCTCGCTTTATTCCGCCCTTTCGTGGCAGAGCCTCCAGCAGAGGAGGTGCTCGTGCCGAAGGGAAACGAGGGAAGAAGAAAGGATCCAAGTCCTTTAAGGGCAGAGTCTGACTGCCCGCAACTTCAGACAGCAGTGGGAGCCAGACTCAAGAACTTCTGGCAGGCCTGGGAGAAGAGAGGCGCAGATGCACAATCTGTGAAGTTGCTCAGAGAGGGGTACAAGATCCCGTTTGTACGAAAACCCCCTCTCGCAACGTCTCCCATCGATCTCTCTCCCAGGTACAGAGAGGAAGAAAAGAGACGAGCCTTGAAACGGGAAGTGTCTCTTTTGCTAGAGAAGGGAGCGGTGGTCAAAGTCTCGGACCTTCAATCTCCGGGATTCTACAACCGCCTCTTCTTGGTTTCAAAGAAGACAGGAGGGTGGAGGCCGGTGCTAGACGTCAGTGCTCTGAATGTCTTTGTCACAAAGACGAAGTTCTCCATGGAGACCACAAAGTCAGTCTTAGCAGCGGTCAGAAGGGAAGACTGGATGGTCTCTTTAGACCTAAGGGACGCCTACTTCCACGTCCCCATCCACCCAGACTCCCAACCTTTTCTGAGATTCGTTTTCGAAAAGGTGGTCTACCAGTTTCGGGCCCTGTGCTTTGGCCTAAGCACAGCTCCTCTCGTGTTTACGAGGCTGATGAGGAATGTTGCCAAATTCCTCCATTTATCGGACATCCGAGCCTCCCTTTATTTGGACGACTGGCTTCTCAGAGCTTCTTCCAGTCGTCGCTGTCTGAAGGATCTAAAGTGGACTCTAGATCTGACCAAGGAATTGGGACTCCTGGTCAATGTGGAAAAGTCGCAACTGGTCCCATCCCAAACTATTGTGTATTTAGGGATGGAGATTCACAGTCTAGCTTTTCGGGCTTTTCCGTCGGCCCCCAGAATAAGTCAAGCCCTGTTATTCATCCAGAACATGCTGAAGAAGGAACGCTGCTCAGTCAGGCTGTGGATGAGTCTGGTAGGGACGCTATCATCCCTGGAACAGTTTGTGTCATTAGGAAGACTACACCTCCGTCCGCTTCAATACCATCTAGCTTTTCACTGGAAAAAGGACAAGACGCTAGAAGCGGTCTCGATCCCGATTTCCGAAAAGATGAAGTCTTGTCTGACTTGGTGGAAGGACAATATCATCTTAAGAGAGGGTCTTCCCCTGGCTGTTCAGACTCCCAACCACGTTCTCTTCTCGGACGCATCGGACGTGGGCTGGGGCGCGACGTTAGACGGTCGGGAATGCTCAGGACTGTGGAACTCGAGTCAGAGGAACATGCATATCAACTGCAAGGAGCTGTTGGCAGTACATCTGGCCTTGAAAAGCTTCAGGTCTCTCCTTCGAGGCAAAGTGGTGGAAGTGAACTCAGACAACACCACTGCCTTGGCGTACATCTCCAAGCAAGGAGGGACCCACTCACTGACGTTGTACGAGATCGCAAGGGACCTGCTCATCTGGTCAAAAGGTCAAGACATCTCACTAGTAACGAGGTTCATCCAAGGCAACTTGAATGTCATGGCAGATTGTCTCAGTCGGAAAGGGCAAGTAATTCCAACAGAATGGACCCTCCACAAGGATGTATGCAAGAGACTTTGGGCCACTTGGGGCCAACCAACCATAGATCTCTTTGCAACCTCGCTGACCAAGAGGCTTCCCATCTATTGCTCACCAGTCCCGGACCCAGCAGCAATACATATAGATGCCTTTCTCCTAGATTGGTCACATCTAGATCTCTACGCATTCCCACCGTTCAAGATTGTCAACAAGGTACTGCAGAAGTTCGCCTCTCATGAAGGGACAAGGTTGACGCTAGTTGCTCCCCTCTGGCCCGCGAGAGAATGGTTCACCGAGGTACTTCGATGGCTAGTAGATGTTCCCAGAAGTCTTCCTCTAAGGGTGGACCTTCTACGTCAGCCACACGTCAAGAAGGTACACCAAAGCCTCCTCGCTCTTCGTCTGACTGCCTTCAGACTATCGAAAGACTCTCAAGAGCTAGAGGCTTTTCGAAGGAGGCAGCCAGTGCGATTGCTAGAGCAAGGAGAGCATCCACCCTTAGAGTCTACCAATCGAAGTGGGAAGTCTTCCGAGACTGGTGCAAGTCAGTCTCTGTATCCTCAACCAGTACCTCTGTAGCTCAGATACCTGACTTTCTCTTATACCTGAGAAAAGGACGATCCCTTTCAGCTCCCACTATCAAGGGCTACAGAAGCATGTTGGCATCGGTCTTCCGGCATATAGGCTTAGATCTTTCCAACAATAAAGATCTTCAAGACCTCTTTAAGTCTTTTGAGACCACTAAGGAGCGTAGTTTGGTTACACCTGGTTGGAATTTAGACGTGGTACTAAGATTCCTCATGTCAGACAGGTTTGAGCCGCTACAATCAGCCTCCCTGAAAGATCTCACTTTAAAGACACTTTTCCTGGTATGCTTAGCCTCAGCTAAAAGAGTCAGTGAGATTCATGCCTTCAGCAAGAACATCGTATTTTCGTCAGAAAAAGCCACATGTTCGCTACAACTTGGTTTTCTAGCCAAAAATGAGCTGCCTTCTCGACCTTGGCCTAAATCGTTCGATATTCCCAGCTTATCGAAGATTGTAGGCAATGAACTAGAAAGAGTCTTATGCCCTGTGAGAGCTCTTAAGTTCTATTTAAAGCGCACTAAACCTTTACGAGGCCAATCTGAAGCTTTATGGTGTTCAGTTAAGAAACCATCTTTGCCTATGTCAAAGAATGCTTTATCCTACTTTATCAGACTGTTAATACGAGAAGCTCATTCACATCTGAGTGAGGAAGACCAAGCTTTGCTTAAGGTGAGGACACACGAAGTTAGAGCTGTCGCAACTTCCGTGGCCTTTAAGCAAAATAGATCTCTGCGAAGTATAATGGACGCAACCTATTGGAGAAGCAAGTCAGTGTTCGCGTCTTTTTATCTAAAGGATGTCCAGTCTCTTTACGAGGACTGCTACACACTGGGACCATTCGTAGCAGCGAGTGCAGTAGTGGGTGAGGGCTCAACCACTACAATTCCCTAATTCCATACCCTTTTAATCTTTCTCTTGAAATGTTTTTAATGTTGTTTTTTGGGTTGTCCGGAAGGCTAAGAAGCCTTTCGCATCCTGGTTGATTTGGCGGGTGGTCAAAGTCATTTCTTGAGAGCGCCTAGATTAGGGGTTTGATGAGGTCCTGTTGTATGGGTTGCAACCCTTGATACTTCAGCTCCTAGGGGTCGATCAGCATCCTAAGAGGATCGCGAGGCTCCGTAAGGAAGACGTACTTAAAAGGCAGAGTAATTGTTCAAGTCGACTTCCTTACCAGGTACCTATTTATTTTGTTTTTGTTATTTTGATAACTTCTAAAATGAAATAAAAAACTCTTAGCTCATAAAATGTAAACATATATTACTGGTCTCTACCCACCATCCTGGGTGTGAATCAGCTATATATTCACCGGCTAAGTTAAATATTTAAAAATGATATTTTGATTATAAAATAAATTTTTGAATATACTTACCCGGTGAATATAAATTAAATGACCCTCCCTTCCTCCTCAATAGAGACGCAGTGGGACGAGGAGAAAATTGAGTCTTTGTTTACATAAGAGCTGGGTATCTGGTCGACAGATGGCGCTGTTGGGCACACCCGCAACCTGTGTAGCGATCGCTGGCGAGTTTTTCCGTAGAGTTGTCTGTCGAGCAACAGAGTTGCAGCTATATAATCACCGGGTAAGTATATTCAAAAATTTATTTTATAATCAAAATATCATTTTTCATAGGACTCTGTTTATTAGTAATCTTTCCTCAATTCAGTACAGAGATCATTTTCCTAAAGCAGGTTTCTTCAGCGGAAGACTTGAAATAAAGATATTGTTGATGGTGAGCTTTACTGTGATTGTGATTTTCTTTACCAGAGGGTTGTTCCTTGTGGCACATTATTCTATTTGTTTCCTTATTTCCTTTCCTCACTGGGCTATTTTCCCTGTTGGAGCCGTTGGGCTTATATCATCCTGCTTTTCCAACTAGGGTTGTAGCTTAGCTAATAATGATACATACATATATCAAGGCACTTCCCCCAATTTTGAGGGGTAGCCAACATCAACAAATGAACCAAAAATAAAAAAATAAAAGGGGACCTCTCCTCTCTACGTTCCTCCCAGCCTAACAAGGGACTCAGCCGAGTTCAGCTGGTACTGCTAGGGTGTCACAGCCCACCCTCCCCCATTATCCACCACAGATGAAGCTTCATAACACTGAATCCCCCTACTGCTGCTACCTCCGCAGTCATCTAAGGCACCGGAGGAAGCAGCAGTGCTTACCGGAACTGCGTCACAATCGCTCGCCATTCATTCCTATTCTTAGCACGCTCTCTTGCCTCTCTCACATCTATCCTCCTATCACCCAGAGCTTTCTTCACTCCATCCATCCACCTAAACCTTGGCCATCCTCTTGTACTTCTCCCATCAACTCTTGCATTCATCACCTTCTTTAGCAGACAGCCATTTTCCATTCTCTCAATATGGCCAAACCACCTCAACACATTCATATCCACTCTAGCTGCTAACTCATTTCTTACACCCGTTCTCACCCTCACCACTTCATTCCTAACCCTATTTACTGATAATGACAATATAAGGGTATAAGGGTCCAAATTCCTTATTTTTTTCATAACGGGTTTATAGCACAATACATACAGTAATAGAAAATTAAATGGTGGTAAGGAGGCTCAACAGTAATTTTTCTTAACATTTTCCAGGTATGTTATACTTTTGATGCTGGTCCAAATGCGTGCTTATTTGTACCTGGCGTTGTTATCGACGAATTCATGACTCTCCTACTTCGTGCATTCCCGCCGAGTGCATCCCAGAACATGAACGATTATGTTAGGGGCCATCAGACACAGACCATGCCCGTGTCACAGGTATGTTTAAATTTTGAGGACATGTTGCATTCACACTAACGTAAAAGAATACAGCAGTTTTCACCAAAATATTTTTTTTATTCATGAAATATATTCTCTTACTCTTACAACTTTTTTAGTCCTTCAAGAGATGCGTCTGGTGCCTCTCCATAAGATTCAGGACCAACACATCTTACTTCTCCCTTCTTGATATTTATTACAGTGTTTGATTTTCAAGATTATGGCATTGAGATTATTTCAAGGACATATTTTACACTATATCTTGTTGATATTTTCTTTTTCAAAATTGTTTGATATTAGAATTATAAAGTGGGTTTTGAAATTCAGATTTTCTTCAATAAATGTAAGGTAGCTGAAAAAATGGAAGAGCAACTCAACTTCTAAGAACTTATTCTCTTTCTTCATTTTGTAGGCATACCTGTCTTTGTTAGATGACGAGTGTCAAGCTGGACAGTTGAAGTTTATCGTACACACCAAGGTAGGCGAAGGTCCCCGTGTACTAGACGATTCTGCCACTTTGCTTGACGCCGAGACAGGAATGCCGAAGGTAACAAATGATTCTGCCTAGGGATGGGAGACTGGGAGTAAGATGTGGACTCGCTGTAAAAAATTACTCTCAGAATACATGCAGAAGATTTTAGTTGTGTCCTCTCGATTTAGGGAGCTTAATACCTGAATGGTGTATCTGTGATATGTGCAAACAAATGTCCCAAAAAGTTACTATGCAATGTTAGGAGTAATGATGTGTTTATGTGTGTCGGAGTTTGAAATCTGTTGACCGTGTTGCACATGTTGTTGGGATGCTACATTTTATTGCAAGAGTGTCTTTTTAAATTAGAAAGTGAATTGATCTGATTGAAGTTTTGAAATTTTACTGAACAAATTACTTGTTCTTGTCCATCTGTTGATCACTAATGTTAAAATTTCTTGAGAAATAAACTGTATTTGTATTCAACACATCTGAACAAACGTTTTGGTAGGTTGGAGCGATGTGCCGTGTTTGATATTACACAGTATTTGGGTGTTTAAATCAGAACAGAGTTAAAAACTCAGGTTAATAGTCTTTCAGTCCAATGAATATCCTGAAAATAATGCCCTTTCTAATAACAGCACAGTAGTTTGCCTAACTTGTTATCTTGTATTTTGTAATGATTTAATACAGTACTTTATCATTTTGGTTGTTAGGGAGGTTAATGTTAACTTGATATGAGTGCATTAATTTCATCCTGCAGATATAATATGACATGAAATTACAAAAGCTGATAGTTTTTGTACAAATATTGGCTAACGAGATATGGAGAAAGTTTATTCTTAGCATCTTTTATGAAATATCAAGTTGGATATCCACAGATAAGTATTGGTTAACACATCAAGAACTTACAGTCAGTCTTACTGGCAGGGTCCACGATACGGAAGTTTCCCGGACGAGTTTTTCAGAAAGTATCGGAGCTATTTTTAGCGTGGAACTGGTAGGGATTTTATCATACATACGCCGTTCACCCAAATACATGATATTTCTGAAAATCTGGTTTGGTATCAAGTATCATCAAACTGCACTTGGGTTTTGGCTTTTGTTTAAAGGATTTTGTTGTTATTTTGCAGATTTTTGGAAATGGCAGTCATATCTCTTATCATTCTTGTTGGTCTCTGTTGCATTCACCTGACATTTATCATCTTTCGTATTATATTATCACTGTGTTACTCCTGTTATTACCATTACTTTTTCTATTTAGTGGTCTATAAAAGGAGAATTAACAGATACAGAGTAGTCACACTGGTCAGTGATGTGCCTAATACTGTACATACATTCTGTATTCTGTAACTGTAATATAAATATTCAATTTGCAAATCTATTGTTTGCATCCGTAATTTGTTTTTCAATTTCAAAATCCATCTGCATCATCTTAGGCCAGGTAGAAGTGATTAGAAATAGAGTAAGAATAGAGCTTGGTTTAAACATTTTTGATGATAATAGTAGGTCTTATTTTTCTAAAGGGTGTCAGAAAGTAGTACCATATTTGCTGCATTTTCTTTGACAAAATATAAGAGAATAGAACTCATTGCACTACGAATACAGTAAAGAAAAAACATGTCTGAATGTAGGTAATGATGATAATGGTGTTGAGTTTCTTCGAGGTTGTCAAGATTGTCACTTTACCTACTGGTAGTGTTTGATGACCAGATTGTCATGAAACATATGAATGACACAATTCAATAATGTTTGAAATTAGTGTCATTTCATCACTTTTGATGCCTAGGTATTAATTTGAATTTTTCTTTTTTTTTTTGCAATTGTATTATTGTTAATTAAAAGCAACAGTAAATGTGCCTACAGTATTACCGTGTAAAGAACGACTATGTAAAGGGTTAACCCCAAAATTTTCTTTAAAAAAAAAGCTGTAATTATTAGATGAGAAAGGTGAACTCCAGTTCATATCATAAATATGTTTTAACCAATTGTTAAAGAGTTTGGCTTTTCATAGTTCCTTAAATAAAAGTTACCAATTGGTACAGTTGGACACAAGAATTTCTGGTACACCTAGCTCTGAGGAAGTGCACCCTGTCACTCTCTCTACAGTATCTGTTTGGTTACTCGCTAGGCAATAAGGGTGTGACAAGGTGTATTTCCTCAGAGGGAGGTATGCCAGGGACTCTTGTGTCCAACTGTACATGAATGGGCTCATCCAATGATATAGGCTTTAAGGGAATGGACTTGGAGTACTAAGATAAACTTTCCTAATTTATTTTGTACCAAGTATGTAAATAGTAAAAACAGATACTGTATTTGGTGTTTATATTAAAAGTAACTATATGATACTATAAATGGTATATGATGTGTTTTATAGAATGTGATGATATATGGTAAAATAATGTACTAAGAATTGTATACCTCATGATCAGTCCATCTATTTAAACATGTTTTTTAACCTTGTCTGTGGCTCATCATACTTTGCCAATAGGCACAGCAAAATTTTTAGTCTATAATTTTGTAAATTTACTCTAACTACTTTAATATTTTGTGGAATATTCTGAATCTTAAACTTGTAATAAAGTTAAAAAGATAAAGATTAAAAAGAGTTAGATTTATCTGAAGATATACTATTGAAAAAGTTTTTAGATGTCGGAATCTCAAATGGTTTACTGAAACATTCCACTTCAGTATGATTGCATGTTTATGATCCCTTTTACCCCCAAGGTAAGGTTAAATTTCGAGCACATTTTGCTATATATTTTTTTGAAATTGCTCTAACAGCCTTAATTTTTGTCAGAGAGAGGTCAGGTTAGTCTCATTCTTTTGGAAAATGCCTGAAGTTTCTCATAAAGTTATCAAAAATATGTAAAAACATGTAAATAACAGTGTTTTGCAAGAACGTACCGGTACGTCCTTTGGGGCCGAAAGGGTTAAGGGTTGTTGTGCCCTGATTGGTAACGTCTGCTTGGTGATCGCAAGACGGGGTTTGAGTCCTGCTCAGACTTGTTAGTTCCGTTAGTGTCAGCAACCTTACCATCCTTGTGAGCTAAGGATAGGGTGTTTAGGGGAGCCTATAAGTATACCTGCTGAGTCATCAGCAGCCATTGCCTGGCTCTCCCTGGTCCAAACTTGGGTGGAGAGGGGGCTTGGGCACTGATCATATGATATAAGGTCAGTCTCTAGAGCATTGTCCTGATTGCTAGGGCAGTGTCACTGTCCCTTGTCTCTCCCATTCATAAGCGGCCTTTAAACCAGTGAAAAAAAGTTCTTTATGAAGGTCTGTCTTACAGTCAAATAGCATGTTCACCATTCAGGTATTGTAAGTCTATACCATTTTTTCTTTTCATAAATTTTGTTCTTATTTAAATGCATAGTTTTGGGGCCAGTTACAGTAATCATATTTGATTCCTTCACTTTCACTAGAATGGTGTAAGTTTTAGAAAGTTCGATGATGAGGAACAAAGTGGTGGACAATTTAAGTGTTTAGTACACACGAGGGTAGGCGGAGGCCCCCGTGTAATAGACAATTCTGTCACTTTGCTTGACGCTTGATTCTGTCTAGGGATGGGAGACTGGGAGTAAAATGTGGACTCGTAAAAAATTACTCTCAGAATACATGCAGAAGATTTTGGTTGTATCCTCTCGATTTAGGGAGCTTAATACCTGAATTGTGTAATAATTAGAAAGTAATAGTATAAAACCAGTAAGAGATAGTAATAGGATAAGGTGCATCTTTTGGTAAAGGAGAATTTTTTGTTTTCAATTGAGGTATGGGGCATCAACACAAAAATGAAAATTAGGATAATTAACAAAGATCAAGGTGTGACTGGTATAAGAAATATGTCACTGTTTGAGGCAGTTTATAGTTTTTGATACATGGGAAAGAAGTTTATACGGTATTTTGTTATTGAAGCATTTTTAAAAATTCTTTTTCTATTTATTGTATTGGACTGATTTTTCTGCAAAAGATGAAAGAAAAAAGAGCATGTATTTGCGATACAGCTTTATATGAATTTTTCTAGTGTAGAATGAAGGGGAGGAAGGTCTGAGGAAAGAAATTAGAACTAAGAACAATTGAAATTATTAAAAAAAATATGGGAAGTCTTTTGATTTTATAATTACTATTTACTTTTGTTCTCAGAAGTTTTTTGTTAAGTTTTCATTTTGTTTTGTGTTTCCTTAGGGAAGTTCTTATTTTGTGCAATTTACATTTAGTGCTGAATTATTCCTCTAAGAAAGTATATTTATTTGTAGTGAGTTGAAGAATGATTGAGAGGAAAGGTGGTTTTTCTTAGTTATAACAAACCTTGTATCCTTTACGCTGAACAGTATTATATATAATTGGTGTTCTTTTGGTTAGAATATTTTACGCTAATCTTATTGTACAAATTGTTATTTCTGAATTCAATACTATTGTTTTATGTCTAGGAAACCCAAAGATTTTATATCATACTATTTTCCATATTTGAGATAAGTTATCATAATCAAATATACCTGTAGTATGTAGCAAGTACTTCATATATACAGTACTATACATATAGTATTTACCAATTACTTCTTACATACAGTGCATTACTTTCTTTCTTAAAATGTTAGATATCAAATTTAAATTGTTTTAATATTTTAAAAGAAATATGTAATTATGAGTAACACCTCAGGACTTTAAGCCTCCTGCATGAATTATTTATTGTTAAATTTTATTATTTTATTACCCAATACGTAATACTGTATTGTCATGTTAGAACTTCTGACTAAAAAATCTACATATTTGAACATATCAATCTCATATATATCATCACTTTCATGTTTGCATAATGCATGAATCTGAATAGCGTATCCATGTATGCCATAGTGCATACAACCCTTATCCTTCGAGACAAGGTTAACTCTCTTCGGGGAAGGATAGCCATGGCTTGCTATTAACACGTCCCTGATTTATACACGATATCTCTCGGGATATTCGCTCCAGAGGTCAGAACTCTGTTGATATCTCTAAGGTAAAATTTCTCTGGTATATCACTCGCAGAAATATCCCAAGTAGAAGTTGCCAATGAGGAACTTCCATCAGGACGACATGGCTATCTCGCCCAAAAATAGATTTTTCTTATGTCAAAATCCATTTTTTATTTCAGCACTTGAGCACATATTGAATAGCAGATGTCACCAAGTGCTGTATTTCTCTTGTTACAAAGTGCTAGTCTCCTGGCTAGTACAGTTGTAACGTGTTTGCCTAGCATTCACTTTTCAGCAGATTGATCCCCGCCCAGGACCGTGAGTTTAAGCTATTTACTGGGGAGGCCACTGCTGTGGTTGGGCACCACAGTGGGGTGTTGAGCTTGCTCAGCTGACGTTCTGGTGATCATCTATTCTCGTGAAACTGGAACTGAAACCAGACACATTTTACCTTTAATATAGATGCTGTATAAAGTCAACCATATATTTTGTCATTTTCAAAAGTCGCATAGAATCTCTTCAGATCTGTTCCTTTAGAATCTTGTTGTTCTAATGCTGAATCAAATGTTTATCCCATAGGCTGTGTCCAAACAGGCAATTATTTTGCAGGAGCAAGCTTGAGCTTGGAATACATTGATTCCAATAATAATGTTCCAGTCAGTGTTGTCAGCTCTCTAGATTCTAGCTAAAGTCCATTCTTACCTGGACACCTGCTGAATCACTGTTTGTATGGACACAGTTATATGTTGAATAAGACCAAAATTGAAATTGAAATGTGCTTTCATTCTCTTGTTATTTCACACCAGAAATGCTGGTAGAATGCTGTGTTTTCTAATATCGTACCTGACAGCATCTTGCAAATAATGAATGACCATTGCTGAAACCTGTTACAGTGTATATACCTTGAACTTTATGAAATTTGTTACTATGAGTATACAAACCTTTTGTTCTTTAAATAGGGAATATGTTTTCAGCGCGAATTACAATGGCTGTTGAAATCTTTGACGAGGTAGTTAATTACATTTGGTGAGTGCAGACGAGAAGTTTGCCTCTTTGCTTGTCAGAAGATCAACACTTTTGTTTAAGGCTGCAACGAGCACGGACGTACTGTTGTGCTGTTAATTAAACTTTCATCTTTCTTTTTCTCTTAGGAAGTGAATGCTGGCTGTTGATTGCTATAAATGTGAAGCAAGAGATTCATTCTTACTGAGAAAGGGTGGACATTGCAACTGGTTTATGTGAAAACTGACTGTAGATCCAAACTCTCTCTATATTGTGGGGGCTGTGATTCTTCGCAATCATACCTGTGTGCAGGCTGTGGACACCGAAGAAATTTTTTCCATATTCCGTCTGCTCATTGAGTGGATCTGCTACTGTCCTGGCTCGGTCCCCAGGGATTGTGCGTCAGGAGCAAGGAGGTCTCTGAGCTATGTCGGCCGGCTTTTCATGTTCTGGTGGTGTGTTGGGCTCCACCATTGTTTGTCACACCCTATCGGAGGATGGAGGCTCTTCTCCCATTTCCGAACAGACCTAAGGAAGGCTTGTGACTTTGTTGAGGGAACTAATAAATAAGGCTACCTCTCCCCCTGTGTCTGCATCCAATGATGCCTGTGGCAAAATGTGTGGTTAATGTGTCCCCAGTGATGCCCCAGTGCCGGTTGTTACCCCGTGTATCACCACTGACCCGGTTACCCTGGTGTTAGCCACCCTTTCCCCTGTGTTTGTCACCCCGACCCCTGGGCATGAGGGTCCAAGGCCCACAATCCTCTGATTTCTGTGCCTGTGACCTCGCTTGTGTCTGTATCCGGACCCCATTTGAGTGGGCCTACTCCTTCCCTGTGACAGTATACCCCAGTGCTGTGGTTCCTGTTGGAGCAACCCTTTGGGAGAGTCGTCATCATTGGCCACTTGGACCTCAACTCTTCTGCTTGCAGAGCCTGAGGGGAGAATTAGAAAGAGGAAGAAACGTGCATGTTCTTCATCCTCTTCGACTTCCGACTTTGATTCTGTCACTTCTTTTTCTAAGAGGTACCACCAGTCCGGGAAGTCACAGGAACTTTACGGTTGGAGGCTATCCAGCATCTCTTCTGATTGAAAGGCTTTTTCCGAGGCACTGCACAGGAGCTGTTTGGGTACCTGCGACAGTCATCTGCAGTTGTCTACCAGGGAAAGTGCACCATCTTCTGTGATTGGTGTTGAAGAAACGATATGCCTTGAGCATGAGTATAGGCCTCTCAGCTTTGTAGGAGATGTCTTATGCTCTTGAGGAGCTTTGAATAGTATTGCCCACTGCTGGACCTCAGGCCTCCGGAGTGGGATGTGACCCTTGTTCTCAAAGCTCTTAAGATAGTCGTCAGACAGAGATTCGACTCTCAAGACTCTTGTTTTGCTAGTTTAGGATCAGCGAAGAGAGTAGGTGGAAGGAGATCTCCTTTAGTTTTGTGCCAGGCTTTGTGACCAAAATGAAGAACCTGTTGTCTCATTCCTGGTTCAAGGCCTTCTCCATCCCCTCTAGAGAGAGAGTTGGTGATTGAGAAGATATGCATTTGTTTCCCATGTGGACTTCTGTGCTTTCTGAAGAAGACCCAACACTTCTGGCCTGAGTTTCAGTGACTCCTTGATAGCACTGGCCGGACCAAGAAAGAGGTGTTGAGGACTTGCGAGACAGTTCGTATAGCATAAGCCTCAACTGCTGAGATGGTCGAGATACCAGTTAGGACTAGAGCTCACGAAGTCAAGGGTATAGGCTCCACCCTAACTGTTAAGAAGGACCTTTCAGTTAGCCAGGTGGTGAAGGCTGGTGTTTGAAAATGTCAGTCCCACCTTCATGTCAATTTATCTATGTGAATATTATGCAATATACCCACAAGTCCATTGAAATCTTTGTGCTTGGTCTTGCTTAAGTGATTGTGTAGTCAGTCCAGATCATACATGGTACAGGAAACATTAAGAGTGATAGTCTCCTCTTCATCTTCCTGTCTTCTCTATTGGGGGCAAAGCAGTCAAAAACGTTACACGCTGCATCTGAAAAGTTAGAGTTCTGAGCTTCATTCATTAGATATAAACTATCTCCCCCATCCCCATCCTCTTTGATGTTGAGGGGAGGATGGTGGAATTTATACCAACCAATTGATCGTAATACTCTTAGGTTTATTATTGAGGACTGATATCCACTTTGTGATAAGGGTTCCTTCATTTGCCCACATACATACATTCATCTTGGACAGGCCAGGCCCTATCAGTTTAATTGTGCCCAATAGGTTATCAGTGCTAATCTTCTGACAGGTGCCGGGCTGCTGGCCTGCATACACCACTTCTTAACTACCTAGTTAACGATTTCAATGGCCGTTCTAACTCGTGCTAAAAACATATTCCTTATTTAAAGAAATAACATTTTTATAGCTATGAAAAATACAAATCAATTTTAAACTTATATTAATCATGTTGTGAACACAATGAAAATTGAATGAAAGAAATAGAAAATCTTGTGGAAGCTTTGATTAGTACAAGAAATGGAGAATCTTAAATAATCAATAAATTGGTCTTGGAATTGAGGAGTGTTGTTTAACAATTTGATATGTGATGTGAAAGCCAAGTGAACCAGTCTCTTTTTATAGAAAATGGATTTGATATGATATTAACACTGATACATATGTTTTTGTAACAATTATATCATCAGACTTTTTACTCTATACACAATTATTTCCTTTGTAAAAGGCATGACTAGATATTCTTGCCTTATCTAATAATTTTTACATATAACCACTTTCTTAAGAGCCTACAGAGGAACTTGCTTTGTTAAGAAACGTTGAAGATGGGAATGTCCTACAGAAATAGCTAATATCTGTAGAATTGTGCGCTAATCTGCTGTCTGGTATTTTTGTACTGTTTTATACCACTTTTATAGTACTGTATTTATTTTGATCCTGTAGTTCAAAGAATAGTTTAGTATACTTCAAAGATTTTGTAGAATTGATTTTAGTGTCGCTAAAGGTGCACCGTTGATTTTACTCTCATACATATTATAGTCAATTTCTTTTAGCGATGCAGATTTGCACCGACTCACAGCGGTGCCCTTTTAGCTCGGAAAAGTTTCCTGATCGCTGATTGGTTGGAGGAGATAATGCTAACCAATCAGCGATCAGGAAACTTTTCCGAGCTAAAAGGGCACCGCTGCGAGTCGGTGCATATCTGCCTCGATAAAAGAAATGGACTATAGTTGTGATAATGTTCCTTTATATTGTGAACATTATTATGTGATTGTTTTATCATGTGGTTTGAAAGCTTTAT
>NC_090744.1:21563273-21565773 GCF_036898095.1 Palaemon carinicauda
GGTTTGAAAGCTTTATTTCAAAGGAAGATTTATCTCTGAAACTTTCAGCATTCTGCATTATTATTTATGATGATTTATTTATTTGTTTTGTACTTAATTTTATAGTAGGTTGTGGTGGTGGTTGCAATATTTTTTTTATTAGCACTGGTATAAAACTCAGTAAACTTTGATGAAAGTTTACAATATTGTTTGATTTTCCTGATAACTATTGATTTCGTCATGAGAAAATTATTAATGTAAAAAATATTTAGGTCTTTTTATTTATTTTTTCTAATAGATTTAGATCACTGATCGTAATTTTAGTAATATATATATATATATATATATATATATATATATATATATATATATATATATATTCATATATATATATATATATATATATATATATATATATATATATATATATATATATATATACAGTATATATATATATATATATATATATATACAGTATATATATATATATATATATATATATATATATATATATATATATATATATATATATATATATATATATATATATACTTTTGCGTGGGTTACAGTTTATGGAAGCAATGTTATTAGCTGAACTCTTGTAGTATTTATTTGTTTAGTGTTATAATTTCTATATTTCTGTTATGTATTTTCAATTTTATTCATAACAGCATATCTGAAGAAAATGGCAGTATTCTTTACTAATTTTTGTAATAGGTTTTATCTAGAGTCGATGGCAGTTGTATGGGAGAACTAACGAGAGCCTTATTATATTTTGAAAGTGCATAGCCTTTTTTTTAATATGGGGACTAAGTCAACAGAGAAGCTGATACTCTTAATGAAAAAAGCTCTTGGTGTTTTCACTCCAAAAAGTATTTGTGCGCTCAAGGCATGCACATGTTCAGTTGCATACATTTCATTGCACTGTATACTGTATTTTATAGATTATTACAATACTGTACTGTATAGACCAAAATTCCTCTCAACAAAATCGTCTGTGATAAATGTCCGTCCTTATACCGAAAGTTTTTTTTTTTTTTTTATTATTCCATTTAAAATTCAGTAAGTATATTATGTTTTGTTGTAACTTATATTATATAAGGTCATTATTAATTATAAAATGTTTCATCCTTAAACAAATATTCATTAACTTATGATTTTTAAGAATTCTTATATCTTTGGTGTTTCAATGAAATAACTGTGAATCATCTTCTTTAGATTGCCCGGAGCTTCTCTCTGGACAGGGGCTTTTTGACGGCGCGTCTAGCCCCTAGATGAATGAATCAATTTTAATTAGTCCTTTGTTCAAAGATACCATACCCATATGTAAGTAGTACTCTCAGTGCATCTCAAGTGGTGCACTTTAGACATTCACTTGAGGGTTTTTGCATAGTTCCTTCAGCCCCGAGATGAACTTACAGAAGGTCCCCAACTTCACAAACGTTCAGAGATACAAACACATCCAACCGAAAATAATAAAGATAAGATAAAGAAATACTTTAATAAAACAATATATAATTTTATGAAATAACCAAAATGACATTTGTAATAACCTGATATCTACTTCATATGAAGCCCGACTATTAGTTGACTTTTGTAGCTAGAAATCATAGGCATGGGATTTAGGTTAGGCCTACCCTAGGCAAAAATTCAACAAAATTTAAATTACAAACAGCTTTTTGGAACCTATTAAATTTGTAAGTTGAGGATCTTCTGTACTGTATATCCTTCTACTTTACCTCCATTCCTGCTTCCTTTCTTCTATCTTGCTGTCCTACCTCTTCAAACGTTTGCTTCATTTTGTAACTACAGGGTCCTCTCTAAGTTGTACTTGGGCACTGAGTGGCCTTATGTACCCCATATACCAGGTTATATGACCCAATTTCATAAATCCAATCTAATCTAAAATACCACTAGTAATCAATTAATGTTATTTAATTCTCTCTCCTTCTCTCTTCATCTCTCTGCCCTTCCATCTGAGCTGCAAACCACAGTAGTCTACTCCTAACCATATATGTAATTCCTTATGCATATTGATCCCTCCTCTGGTTTAGGGCCCGAAAACTGGTCATTGAGCAGTAGTGAGATGAACTTGTTACCACTTGTGCTGCGAGATCAAAGCTAGAATATCTTTATATCCACAAGTCTGGATGTCGAGTTTTATAGCATTGCTCAAGGTACGTGTTCCTAGAATTTCAGATAATTAAACAGTATCTCGTAAATTGATGTGTATCTGCAACATATAAAGGTACTGTATATATATATATATATATATATATATATATATATATATATATATATATCCATATATATATATATATAGATATATATATATATATAATATATATATATATATATATATATCCATATATATATATATATATAGATATATATATATATATATATATATATATATATCCATATTTATATATATATATCCATATATATATATATATATATATATATATATATATATATATATATATATATATGGATATATATATATATATATATATATATA
>NC_090744.1:21570773-21575773 GCF_036898095.1 Palaemon carinicauda
ACAGAAATTTATGCAACTACTGCGTCTTTGGGCGCTGAATAGCCTCCTAAGCCCCGGTACCGAGACAAAATGCATAAATCCAATCTAATCCCGCAGCGTCTAGGTTTTCTTAATGGTCGTTAATCCCAAAGTCTATGTAGATCTTGGTAAATCCAAGTGCTGACTAAATCCAGCGTTGCTTAACTTTCTTGATTGTGTTAATAACTTATTACGTAACTAGAAGATTGTCATCTTCTATGGGGGTAAATTCGAAGGATTTATTTAATGAGGAGAAACGCTGTGGTGTCTTATTTACTAGCGTTCTTCTTTATTTTATTTTAAGTTGTAGGCTATTTTTTTCTGATATGATTAACAATGTTTTATACTAACTGTAATAACGCTATTGTTTTCATTCAAGATTTATTCTTGGTTCCAAGTAGGCCTGTAGACCAAAAGCGAATTCTTGCTTGATCAATTCAGATTTATTTTTAGTTCCAAATAGGCCTATAAACCCGCCCCCCCCCCAAAAAAAAATCTTGCTTGATCTAATCCCTATAAAACAAGCATATATAGAGACTTAGTCTCTCTATATAAGACTTAGTCCCTCTCTCTATATAGAGGCATAGTCTCTATATATGCTTGTTTTTATTGGGATGAGATCAAAGATTGAAAGATTAATCTATTGGCCTAAAATCCAGAAATCAAATCACAAACTAGGCCTATAGGAAAGATCTGGCTCCTGTCAAATGACTGGAAGATCACCTGTAAATTTACCGTATGTTAACATTCTTCAACAATGCGGTTCTCTGCACCTGTACATTATTAGTTCTACAGATATAGTGATTGGTGTCTAATTATTTTGCTAGTCACATATGCTGAGTACCACTGTACAAAAGAATTTTTAAAGAATGATTTTGGTATAGTTTACCTAATATTATGCTTTTGATTAATGGGAATGCTTAAAAGAACACCTTTTTGTTATATTTCTTCCCGTCACTTACAGTTTTTAATAAATGATTCTTAATTTTCTATTTCCATATTTACGACACTTTTGATGTGCATCAAAAGCCTCTTGGATGCATTCTTACACCAGCATCGAATTCCCGACGGTTGCTAAAATACCGAAAACTTCAACCCTCTTTTAAATTCCGCCCATGTAACAAAATACCGTTAAAATGGACTGGTAGCACTGCACATTGATAGTATCTAAGGCCTCCTTCCAGTTGCCAGAAATGTAATGTTATTCACATCCAGAATCAGAAACTATCTATTAGTCAGCCCGGCAGCCGACAGATGGCAGCGGTGCGAGAGGTGACGTCACGCCGGGACTGGTGGTCAGTGACATCAGTGGCAGTAGTGTGTGTGAGACCGAGGTGTAGTGAACGTTGCGTTCGGGCTTAACTGGCGATCACAATTACATTGGGAACTTTTTCAGGGATGCTATAGCTCTCGGATTTACATCACCTCGCAGTTTGTCACCGCCGGAGAGATCAACCACAAGGTGAGGATGGTTTACTAGAGAAGGGGGCAGGCCTAGTGGCATCTCTCTTTTTCTTGGGCCAGATAGGAGCGGGTTACGCCTGGTTTGGCAGGTCCATTAAGTTGAGAACCGTTGCTCGAGAGGAGAAAGAAGGAGGTATATTCTCTCACTCGGTCTAAAGTGCCTTTCTCCAATGCACAGTCTTCTCGCGAATTGTAATTCTATAAATGTATAGTTTCCAGAGAGATTCCAGCCACAGGAAGTTACAGGGAGAGCGTGGGCTCTGAGCTAGAGTGAGAGATGTAGAGAGAGAGAGAAAGAGAGGGAGGGAGAGGAGTGAGCGAGTCTTTGAAAGGTTTCTTCAAGTGACAGACGGTGGGCGAATGAGAAGTGGGTGAAGGAAAGGAAACAAGGAAACATTGTAAATGGTCAATCTTTGCTTTTTGTTGTTTTTGGAGATCTGTTTTTTTCTGTGATGATGCAAAAGTATTTTCCCAGTCAAGGTTCCCATTTTTCCTCCGACTTCAACGCCATGACATTTGGAATTTGGTGATTACTAAGTAGGCTTTGGTAGTTTACCTGATCTTGCATGTATACGTGTATGCATACATACACACACACACACACACACACACACACACATATATATATATATATATATATATATATATATATATATATATATATATATATATATATAATGTGCGCTTGTATGGACTTATATATTATAGAGGCGTATACAGTATAGAGACCTATGTATTATGTATATAGGCTGTATGAATATATTTATATGTATATGATATACTTTTGAGTTAGCTTACTTGTTTAACATACATGTAAGTGTAAAAACACACACACACATTTATCTTGATTTTAAAAGCAGTATAAAAAATTAACGTCTGAAATCACACACTCACACACACACACATAAACTTCATACGTTCATTGTCATGTCCTTGGTTTAAAAAATCAAGATAAGTATTCGTTCTAATGTATAAAAGCCGCTGCAAGGCAAACAGACCCTATTTAGAAATTAGGTTCTCGAAATCATTTTATAAAGTATTCATTGCGAATGATAAAAAACGACATCTGTTTGGGGTCTCTCGGTGTGCTACTTGCAGTCACCGTCCAGCCTCAGCCAGTGACGACTCTTAGTCTCATTCTGTCAGGTGGACTTTCGCGACGAAGTAGGAATACGCATGCAATAAAAAATGTAAAATTGTCATATGTGGAGATTATTATTATTATTATTATTCCTAGCCAATCTACAACCCTAGTTGGAAGAGCAAGATGCTATAAGCCCAAGGGCTTCAACAGGGAAAAATAGCCCAGTGAGGAAAGGAAATAAATAAATGATGAGAATAAATTAACAATATATCCTTCTATTTTTATAGTTTGTATATGAATGATATATATTTTTAATGTTACTGTTCTTAAAATATCTTATTTGTTCATTACTTCTCTTGTAGTTTATTTCCTTATTTCTTTTCCTCGGTGGGCTATTTCTCTCTGTTGGAGTCCTTGGGTTTATAGCATCTTGCTTTTCAGACTAAGATTGTAGCTTAGCAAGTAATAATGTTAATAATATGGTGATCTGCTTGTAATAATGAATTGGAAAGTGTTGAATAAATTTCAATGAAATTTTGTTGAAAGGTGACGAAGTTGATTAAATTTTGCGAACTTTCTCCAAATTAATGATTTTGTATTTGTTAATGGGAGTTGGATGAAGCGGTTTTATAATTAACAATCTGTAAAAATGGTAGTTTCTAATAGATTTTGAAAATACATTACATAAACACACACACACACACATATATATATATATATATATATATATATATATATACAGTATATATATATATATATATATATATATATATATATATATTTATGTATGTATATATACAGTATATATATATTTATATATATACAGTATATATATATATATATATATATATATATATATATATATATATATATATATATGTGTGTGTGTGTGTTGTGTGCTTAAATTAATCTAATATGATAATCTAGGCTTTAAAATAGCCTAAATTAAACTCGAACTATTAAAATAATCATCAGCAACTTAAAACACCATTTTTAATCTGTTGCACATATCTATTTCAACGGCAGACTGTAGGCTGTAAGGTCAACAAAGGCCAGGATAAACATATCTCATCTTTATTTTTAACTTGTAAGTCCCGCATGACTTTGGAGGGCACCTACCAGGTATGCACGCATACGTGTGCATATGCATACCCCCCCGCCCCCCGTCACGCTTGTTTGATTAATGAGATAAGGAGCTGGTAAACTGGAGGATTATTTTTTTATATTCGTAGACTAAATTCTCGGGGAAAAAATTTGAATAAGAATGCCAGTTTAATTTATATGCTAATCACTTTTGATAAATTCTGTGGGGATTGCAACAGACCTTAGGCTTCTGGGTTGAACGGTATTGGGGGGGGGGGTGCGTGGAAATGTGGTTGAAAGTGTTAATTAATATTTATCTTTATATATATATATATAGCCTATATATATATATATATATATATTTTTTTTTTTTTCTTCGATTTCTTTGTACTGATCTTATCATTGCTTGTCAGAATGTTAGTAAAAATGACAGTGCAATATAAAAAATAATTTTTGATAATTCTTTGCAGTTGAAATAGTGTTAATAAACATTAACCTTTATATATATATATATATATATATATATATATATATATATATATATATATATATATATATATATTATTTTTCTTCAATTTCTTTTTACTAATCTTATCATTGCTTGTCAGAATGTGAGTAAGAATGACTGTAATATCAATAATAATTTTTGATAAATTTGGTTTAGCTTGCAACAGACCCTAGGCATCTGGGTTTATGAGACTAGTGAAGGATTAGGACTGTAGTTGAAATACTGCTAATATAAATTTTTCCTCCAATTTTTTTTTTACTGATCTTATTGTTTGCGTTGAGAGAGAGAGAGAGAGAGAGAGAGAGAGAGAGAGAGAGAGAGAGAGAGAGAGAGAGACGTTACGTACCTTTCCAGATTTAATGCTGACACAAACAGGTGCCGGATTTGGTGATGACAGACTGAAGGTTGAATCATTATTATTATTAATATTATTATTATTATTAAATCTTATTATTAATGTTATTATTATTATCATTAATGTTATTATCATTATTTTTATTAATATTGTTATTATTATCATTATTATTTTTATTAATATTGTTATTATTATCATTATTATTTTTATTAATATTGTTATTATTATTATCATTATTATTTTTATTGTTATTATTATTATTACTATTATTAATATTATTATTATCAATGATAATAATAATAATCTTCCAAAGAAACATACATTAAAAGGGAAAAATCCTGGAAGGGAGAAATTGAAACATTGCCAATATCTAAAATGAAAAAATGAAAAAAAAAAAAAAAAAACAGTCAAAGAACTTGTTTCATATCCCATGAAAGGTCTCTATCCCCCCCCCCTCCTTTCCGTCTTGCAGCCTGGCAAAATTGTTC
>NC_090744.1:21580773-21583273 GCF_036898095.1 Palaemon carinicauda
AGGCTTACATAAGTCCTTTTATAGTTTATATATCAAATATCTGTTTTAATGTTGTTAATGTGTTTAAAATATTTTGTTTTAATTTTACCTTACTTCCTGTATTGTTTATTTTATTTCCTTTCCTCACTAGGCTATTTTTCCCTGTTGGAGTCCTTGGGCTTATAGCATCTTGCTTTTCCATACAAGGAGGGTAGGATACCATGGGAGAGAAGATTGAAGTTATGAAATATCTTGAGAACTAACCTTTTTTTTTTTTTTTTTTTTTTTTGTAAATCTAAGCTTCCTCGAAATGGAGGTGTCGCGTTGTCTTTATTTATTTGTTATATAGCATTAATAATTTTTACCTCTGGGTATTTCTTGAGCTAGGATAACTCATGCCGGCTAGCTACTGTACACTGTTTAAAAAAACGTAATTTTAATCGGAAATTCTCCATAAAAACATACTGTTATCTGTCGTATTTCAGTAGAATACAAGCGACCGTAATTTTACCTTTGTTATTATCTTTTACGGCTTGGTGATCGTAATATCACTTCTTTACGTCAATATATCTTTTTAAAACTAAATGTTCAGCAATATCTATTCCAGTTTTTCTAGCGTTTTTTTACGGCAATTTTTTAACAGTGTAGGCCTGTCATAACACAGCTTCCTAAAAGGTTACAGATTCCCTGCACTTAAAAACTGGCAGTAAAAAAAAACGGTAAAAGATTGGCAACATTTTTTCCAGGATCTTTACCGTTTTAAAAACGGAGAATTTGACGTAAAGAAGTGATATTACAGTCCCTAACCCGTGAAAGATAATAACAAAGTAAGGTAAAATTACGGTTACCTGTATTTTACTGAAATACAGCTGAGAACAGTATATCTTTAAGGAGAATTTCCGATTAAAATTACGTTTTTTTTTCAACAGTGTGAATGGAATCCAAGCAGTGTTGTGTTGGAACCAGCTGTCACACCTCTGCAAGGTTGCACAGACCCTTGCAACAGTGGGATTCAGCAGATTAATAATGATATTACTTTTAAGTCGGATGACACTATTCCCTATGACAGAGCTTTTGATAATTTGATAGCTTTGTTTTAGCGTAAGAAGACAGCATCTCCTCTCAGGCGGTTTTCGTGATGTCTGTCAAGCCACCTCTTCACTCATCTGCGCTGTACCAATAAGTCTCTCTCGAAAAGCCTAATTCGCCGTGTTTTATTTCCCTCCACTGCAGAACTTTGGAAACTGATAATCATCTCTTTTCCACGAGGCAAAGTTAACTCGTTTACGTTTGGTAATCACCAAATTATAAAGAGGCATATACATATATATATATATATATATATATATATATATATATATATATATATATATATATATATATATATATACTGTATATAGCCACAGCCTCTGTACCATGGTCTCCTACTGTCTTGGGTTAGAGTTCTCTTGCTTGAGGGTACACTCAGGCACACTATTTTGTCTCATTTCTCTTCCTCTTGTTTTGTTAAAGTTTTCTTAGTTTATATAGGGAATATTTATTTTAATGTTACTGTTCTTAAAATATTTAATTTTTCCTTGTTTCCTCTCCTCATTGGGGTATTTTCCCTGTTGGAGCCCCTGGACTTATATCATCCTGCTTTTCCAACTACGGTTGTTGCTTAGCCAGTAATAATAATAATAATAATAATAATATACTATGTATATACTATATATATACTGTATATATTAAATCATCAGATTTCTCTGGACATGCATTCTCTTCTCTCTCTCTCTCTCTCTCTCTCTCTCTCTCTCTCTCTCTCTCTCTCTCTCTCTCTCTCTCTCTCTCTCTCTCCTTTAATTTTCTTGATTCATTCGGGTCTGAGCCAAGTACGAACATAGGGCTCCTCGTCCAATTGGCACTGCATGTAAAATTCAACCAGTCAACTTTTCTACAGTTAGTACATCAACAACTGAAAGTAGAATGTCACCACTAGTTGCCAAACTGCATCTCTTGGAGTAGTGTGAAAGGTATAGCGATGAACCGTTGAAGAAAAAAAAAAAAAACAGGGTGGGGCTACTTGGATCTTTAAAAAGTTAAAAAAAAGAAGAGCACCCAAAGTAAAAGCATTTTGTATTGACCTCTGCCTTTATGGAAACTGACCTTTCTGGGGTACCTTGGGGCACGTCCTTGCACAATTCCTTTGGTGTTTTTTTTTTCTTTTTTTTGGGGGGTCCCGTGAGCCAATCCAGTCTGTAGATGCTTTTATGAATGGTGGTTGTCGGACGACTTTCATTGCTGAAGTGTTCGATGATGTTGGTATAATGTCTAGGAGATTTAGTAGACTTGTCTTTGTATAGAACCTTTACTTCTCTGATACTGGTCTGCTACAGTTCATACTTGTCGTCTAGTTCCTTCTCTCTCTCTCTCTCTCTCTCTCTCTCTCTCTCTCTCTCTCCTCTCTCTCCTCTCTCTCTCTCTCTCTCTCTCTCTCAGTTAGACACGGTCATAAAAAAACTCTAAACGTTTAAACTAATTC
>NC_090744.1:21585773-21598273 GCF_036898095.1 Palaemon carinicauda
CGTACAGTTGGACACAGAAGTCCCTGGTACATTTGGCTCTGAAACGTACCCTGCCACTTTTTTACATCACGGTGAATAACCAAAAAGCTAATGTAGTGAGATCAACCAGAGTTTATGGGCTCAGCTGTGGCCTGATTGGTAACGTCTCTGCCTGGTGTTTGCCAGTCGGTGGTTCGAGTCCCGCTCAGACTCGTTAGTGCCATTAGTGTCTGCAACCTTACCATCCTTGTGAGCTAAGGTTGGGGGGGGGGTTTGGGGGAGCCTATAGTTCTATCTGCTGAGTCATCAGCAGCCACTGCCTGGCCCTTCCTGGTCCTAGCTTGGGTGGAGAGGAGGCTTGGGCGCTGATCATATAATATATGGTCAGTCTCTAGGGCATTGTCCTGATTGCTAGGGCTATGTCACTGTCCCTTGCCTCTGCCATTCATGAGCGACCTTTAAACCTTTAAACTTGCCGCGCAGTAAGGGTGCGGCTGAGTATACTAGGAATGTATGTGTCCAGCTGTACATACAAAACAGAAAATGGGTATAAAAACCACCCACTATTTCTTGCTGCAGTATTGCAAATGTTTTTAAACCGCTTTAGTACCTCGGCTAAGTGGAGACTGTTTCGTAAAGGCAACGACAGCCACTTGGTGTGTGTACTGTAGGTCCTGAAGGACTATCTCGTAAGCTGCTAGGACTAATGGTATTCCGGAAGATCCCTGTTGAATTATGAAAGATGGCAAACTGGGACATCTTCCAATGATGACTGTAATAATAATTAGGCTACTGTAGCGGGAGAAAGGAAACCATTATCTCAAGCAGCTTGTTTAAAAGCAATAGGCTCGTGAGATTGATAACATTTATACAGCGTTATTATTATTATTACTACTACTACTACTACTACTACTACTACTACTACTACTACTAGCTAAGCTACAACCCTAGTTGGAAAAGCTTGATCCTATAAGCCCAAGGGTTCCATGGGGAAAAATAACCCAATGAGGAAAGGAAAGAAGGAAATAAATAAACTACACGAGAAGTAATAATTAATTAACATAAAATATTTAAAGATCAGTAACAACGTTTAATAAGATCTGTCATACATAAACTATGAAGACTTGCCATACAGCATTATTACCCTCATAGGCCTATATGCAGATGCAGAGGACCTTACGAAGTAGGCCTAGTTTTCAGGGACTATCTAATGATAAGTTTTGTGTATTGCACAAAAGTTTGTAGTAGGATGTAACAGAGTATTTAAATACAATGAATGATTATTTGCTGTTTGTTTACACTTAATCTATAATAAGTGGGATCATGGTACTATAGTTTGAGTTTCGCTCATGCTCACCACTAACTTATCTTGCTTCCTAATGCCAGACTGGGGTTCGAGTCCCGCTCAAACTTGTTAGTTCTTTTGGTCGCTGCAACCTCGCCATCCTTGTGAGCTAAGAAATGGGGCGTTGAGGGAGCCTGCATGTCTATCTGCTGAGTCATCAGCTGGCATTTCCTGGCCCTCCTTGGTCCCAGATTGGGTGGAGAGGGGCTTGGGAGCTGATCATATACAATATGGTCAGTCTCTAGGGCATTTTCATACTTGATAGGGCAGTTATTTCCCGATCTTTTGCTTTGCTCTACATTGACCTTGACCTTGACTTTTAACATGTATTAATTGACGCGGATTTTCATTCACTCATTTTTAGAATGATATATTGTTAATCTATTCTCATCATTTATTTATTTCCTTATTTCCTTTCCTCACTGGGCTATTTTTCCCTGTTGGAGCCCTTGGGCTTATAGCATCTTGCTTTTCCAACTAGGGTTGTAGCTTGGATAGTAATAATAATAATAATAATAATAATAATAAAATGAACCAAGTTTGAAGTTTCTGACAACGATATCCAAACTTATGGCTGATTACGTGAATTAGATCTTTTGCTTGACCCTGACCTTGACCTTTGACCTTGACCTTCCAAAATTTAATCATTACCAGCTTTTTACACACCAGTTAATCCATGCAAGTTTGATTAGTATACGATGAAAATTGTGGCCAGGAAGCTGTTCACAAACAAACACATACACACACAAAACAAAGACACAGACAGATGTGAAAACATAACCTCCTTCCAACTTCGTTGGCGGAGGTAATAAGCCAGAAGGGGGTGAAGTGAATAACATAGTTCATTTTACTTGTATGGATTCTGCTGTAATCAATATGACGGCCATGTAGTTGATATGTGAGGAAGTCACGATGATGATTATAGTAATAATAATAATAATGATAAAAATAATAATAATAATGACATTAATAATGATAATGATTAACATATAGATAATGATGATGATGATAATATTGACATTGATAGTTATAATAACATTGATTACAATAGAAACAACAATGATAATAACAATAATGATAATATACAAATAATGATAATAATGATAATATTGACACTGGCTGCAATAATAACATTGGTTACGACAGAAACAATAATAGCAATAACGATATTAACATACAAATGAATAATAATAATAATAATAATAATAATAATAATAATAATCAGAGATTTCTGATCTCCACCAAAGGTTAATGGAATCGTCCATGACGTAAGATTTATCTGTGGTGGACATTTCGTCAAAATCCTTCAATTTGGTTTGACGTTATCTTTAAAATGGCAAAAAATGTTAATCCAAATCAAGAGTCCAGATCTGGATCCTGGATCATGTCCAAAATTTAATGGGGTCTTCCATGACCTAAGATCTATCTGTGGGGAAAATTTCGTCAAAATCCGTTGAGTCGTTTTGACGTAATTCTGTCCACAGACACAGACAAATAAATAAATAAGCCTCCCCCAACTTCGTTGACGGAGGTAATAATAATAATAAAGCGTAAAATAATATTACTACTACTGCTTTGGTAAGCAGCTCTTCTAGGAGAAGGACACTCCAAAATCAAACCATTGTTCTCTAGTCTTGGGTAGTGCCATAGCGTCTCTACCATGGTATTCCACTGTCTTGGGTTAGAGTTCTCTTGCTTGAGGGTACACTCAGGCACACTATTCTGTCTTATTTCTCTTCCTCTTGTTTTGTTATAGTATTTATAGTTGATATAGAAAATATTTATTTTAATGTTACTGTTTTTAAAATATTTAATTTTTCCTTGTTTCCTTTCCTTACTGGGCTATTCTCCCTGTTGGGGCCCCGGGG
This sequence comes from Palaemon carinicauda, assembly GCF_036898095.1. NCBI lineage: Eukaryota > Metazoa > Arthropoda > Malacostraca > Decapoda > Palaemonidae > Palaemon > Palaemon carinicauda. The sequence goes on from NC_090744.1 coordinate 21,588,966, forward strand.
CTTATAGTATCTTGCTTTTCCAACTAGGGTTGTAGCTTAGCAATTAATAATATTAATAGTAATAATAATAATAATAATAAGAGGAACTTGGATGGAATTACTTACCACCTTACGTCACAGCCAACGAGACTAAAAGCAGTCGGTGGTCATCGCTTCTCCCTTGAAGATCTTCCTGCCTTTGATGATACACAGGATTAAGACACTTGAGGGTTTTCACGTTCGAGACGACGCTTTTAAAACGAGCTATTTTAGACCCGGGCTGAAAATATTACGTGGTTAGGAAGTGCCACCGAGTCTCTTCCGTAAACACAAGCGGGTGGTTAGCTATCGGGAAAACGGTAGGGATGCGTTCTTTGTGTAGAATTGTTGAGATGTTACACACACACACACACACACACACACACACACACACACATATATATATATATATATATATATATATATATATATATATATATATATATATATATATATATCTCCTTTTGGAGTGGGGATACCTTAACGTGGTGAAAGGGTTTGTTTATCGCCATCATCAGCAAAGCTGTACTGGACACTGCTACCTTTACTAGGTTGGTTTGCAGTGAGTGATGAAAGAAAAATCTCCCACCGTCACCAATCCGCAGTGGCTAGCGTGGTGATGAGAATGGCTAAATCCCAGACAGGAATGAAGACATGTTTGAGACCTTCATCCTGTAGTGGACTAGAAACAGCTGCATTTGTAGTTTGTTGTTGTTGTTGTCGTTGTTGTTGTTGTTGTATATATATATATATATATATATATATATATATATATATATACATATATATATATACATATGTATATATATATATATGTATATATATATATATATATATATATATATATATATATATATATATATATATATATGTATATATATATATATATATATATATGTGTGTGTGTGTGTGTGCGTGTGTATTTACTTCTTTGCTTAAAGTTTAAATTAATAATCAACATTTTGATTTTGATAAGTGTTTAATGTTAAGTGATCTGAAAAAAGAATATTTATTAACTGATATTTGAATTAAAGCTGGAATGTCCGTTTTTATAGTCAGGCTGGTCAAAGTTGTGAATGTTATTATTATTATTATTATTATAAAATTGACAATACGATTGGAGAAGTTTATAAGGTCTTACTGAAATACCCGATCCAGTCCATTATTATTATTATTATTATTATTATTATTATTATTATTATTATTATTGTCTTTCTCACCAAAAATTCCGATAATTTTTTTTTTTTGGTTGATACAAACACAATTTTGAAACACCCCCCAAAAAATCATCAGGCGGTTACCTCTATCAAACTACTTGAAAGTCACTCAAAGTGATTAAATTTTATCTTTGGTATTTCTAATAAGATAAAAAACACGACACTTAAAAGTATTATCTGTTGGAACTGATGTTGCCTATTGATATTATCTTTCTTAGTACGGTTTTCCCAATCTTCTGTGGGGCAATGCAACAAGTTTACTGTAGATTATATTCATCATCATCATCATCATCATCATCATCATCATCTCCTAATTCTAATAGTCAGGCCTTCTCCATCATGAGGCTTAATACTACACAGTATTCTAGAAGTTTTATTCCAGCTGCGACCAAGTTGTGGAATCATCTTCCTAATTGGGTACTTGAATCGGTAGAACTTCTAAATTTCAAAGTTGGAGCAGATGTTTTTATGTTGAACAGGCTGACATAAGTCTTTTTATAGTTCATATATGAAATATCTGTTTTAATGTTGTTAATGTTTTTAAAATATTTTATTGTTAATTTTTTCTCATATCGTTTATTTATTTCCATATTTCCTTTCTTCATTGGGCTATTTTTCTCTATTGGAGCCCTTGGGCTTATTGCATCTTGCTTTTTCAACTAAGGTTGTAGCTTGGCTAGTAATAATAATAATAATAATAATAATAATAATAAAAAGTATTGACAAATAAATTTTCAGCAGTATCGAAGAATGGCTATGCAATTTATAATTTTTTAAACAAAACGTGTGATTACATAATAATCTTTTTTGTCAAAATATCATGGCACACTATTTTATATTTCGTCATTTCATTTCCTCACTAGGCTATTTTCTCTGTTGGAGGCCTCGTACTTATAGCATCCTGCCTTTCCAACTTGGTTTGTAGCTTTGCTAATAATAATAGTAACAATAATAATAATGATGATAATAATAATAATAATATAGAAAAATTAGATTTTTTCTCTTTCGCTATCTCAACAAATTCAACTATGACCTTCAAAAGTAAAAATCTATAAAAAAAATCGATAAAGATAATTCAAGTTTATCTTATATTACCCTTTTTTTCCATTCGTACCCAGTCAGGTCACATTGGAACCTTGGAGGCTGAAAGAATAGGTCATCTCGCTAAACAGTAAGCTTTCTTATGGATTATCTATCCTGCATTTGAAAGCTCTAAGTGATGGCTGGATTGAGAAGGGGTAAATTTTGGGTATCTTAAATGGGTCTTTCATAAATGAAGATGGATCTTTTATAACTGGGAATGGGTCTTTTCTGATTCGAAGTGGTTCTTTTATAAATGGAAATGGGGCTTTTCTGACTCGAAGTGGGTCTTTTATAATTGGAAATAGGTCTTTTATAATTGGAAATGGGACTTTTATAACTGGAAATGGGGCTTTTCTGATTCGAAGTGGGTCTTTTATAATTGGAAATGGGTCTTTTATAACTGGGAATGGGTCTTTTCTGATTGGAAGTGGGTCTTTTATAATTGGAAGTGGGTCTTTTATAATTGGAAATGGATCTTTTCTGATTCGAAGTGGGTCTTTTACAATTCGAAATGGGTCTTTTATAACTGGAAATGGGTCTATTATTGGAAATGGGTCTTTTATAACTGGAAATGGATCTTTTCTGATTCGAAGTGGGTCTTTTATAATTGGAAACTGGTTTTTTACAACTGGGAATGGGTCTTTTATAATTGGAAATAGGTCTTTTATAACTGGAATTGGGTCTTTTATAATTCGAAATGGGTCTTTTATAACTGGAAATGGAACTTTTATAAGTGTAAATGAGTCTTTTATAAGTGTAAATGAGTCTTTTATAACTGGAAGCGCGAACTTTTATAAGTGGAAAGAGGTCTTTTATAACTGGAAAAGGAACTTTTATAAGCGGAAAGGGGTCGATTATAACTTGAAATGGAACTTTTGTAAGTGGAAAGGGAGCTTTTATAACTGGAAATGGAACTTTTGTAAGTGGGAATGAGTCTTGTATCTGGAAATGGATCTTTTCATAACTGGTAATGGAGCTTTAATAATTGGCAATGGAACTTTTATAATTGGAAATGGGTCTTTTATAACCAGAAATAGAGCTCAACGAATCACATTAAATTACGAACGAATATATGCAAAGAACATCGAGATGAGTAAACTTGTTTTGCCTTCGCCCAAAGCTCTGTTTCATACCATATGACGGCTCCAGGAGTTGAGCCTCCAAAAGGATCCCAGGAGCCTCCAGCAGGATGCAGAGAAGGCTCCAGATACCCTTGGCGAGGAGGGCAGGGCATCGGTTGGTAAAGCGCACCTGTCACCGAGACGCTGTGAGGTCAGCTGATGCCCTTGGGGTACCTACTCTGGGAAGACCTTCATCAGACAGATGTGCACTTACTGGGAGCCGTTCTCTCTCTCTCTCTCTCTCTCTCTCTCTCTCTCTCTCTCTCTCTCTCTCTCTCTCTCTCTCTCTCTCTCCAAAGTAGGACGGGAGAGGGACGGCTATAAAACCCAGAGAAAAACGGAGCGAGAAAAGTATTCCAGAGCTAATTATTATTATTATTATTATTATTATTATTATTATTATTATTACAAGCTAAGTTACAACATCAGTTGGAAAAATATGGTGCTATAAATCCAAGGTTTCCAACAGGGGAAAATAGCACAGTGAGGAAAGGAAATAGCCTAGATGGAATAGTGTGTCCGAGTGTACCCTTAAGCAAGTGAACTCTAACCCAAGACAGCGCAAGACCCTGTTACAGAGGCTATTGCACTACCCAAGACCAGATGAAAATGGTTTGATTTTGGAATGTTCTCCTAGAAGAGCTGCTTACCATAGCCAAGAAGTCTCTTCTACCCTTACCAAGAGGAAAGAAGGCCACTGAACAATTACAGTGCAGTAGTTAACCCCTTGAGCAAAGAAGAATTGTTTGGTAATCTCAGTGTTGTCAGGTGTATGAGGACAGAGGAGAATGTGAAAAGAATAGGCCAGACTATTCGGTGTATATGTAGGCAAAGACATAATGAGCCGTAACCAGAGAGAGGGATTCCATGTAGTACTGTCTGGCCAGTCAAAGGACACAATAACTCTCTAGCTTTAGTATCTCACCGGATGGCTGATGCAAGTGACTAAAAATTAATTTGAGAATTCAAAAGTTCAAAGTAGGAGCAAATGTTTTTATGTTGACCAGGCTGACATGAGTCTTTTTATTGTTTATATATGACATATCTGTTTTTGACATTGTTAATAGTTTATATAGGACATATCTGTTTTTGACGTTGTTACTGTTTTTAGGATGATATATTGTTAATTTATTCTCATTATTTATTTATTTCCTTATTTCCTTTCCTCACTGGGCTATTTTCCCTGTTGGAGCCCTTGGGCTTATAGCATCTTGCTTTTCCAACTAGGGTTGTAGCTTGGCTAGTAATAATAATAATAATAATAATAATAATAATAATAATAATAATAATAATAACAGGTCAAATCTAGATAATTGACGGGGAAAGACTAAAAACTCGCAATGCGTAGTGGTTGGGACAGGTACGAACTGTAATGGCAGATGATTCACTCTGACAAAAAAGGCGTTATGTAAACCATCGAGTGTAATTGAGCGGAGTAGAGTAATTTTAGAGAGGCAGGCGTTGGTGACGTGCAATTAAGGTAACAATGTTTCTAATGGCGCCAGATTTTGCGTGATTTTACGTTGTTTTTCTAATGTTGAATCACCTGCCGTGGTTATTAGTAAGGGTTAATATCAGTGATTTATGCATTTGCTTTTTATGTTTGTGTGTTTATTGTTGTTTTTGTTGTTATTATTATTAGCAGGGAATGCCCCTGTAACAAAAGATGATAATCATTAATTTATATACTTTCACTATTTCTACTCAAATTTTATGAACTTTACACACATACATTCGCGCGCGCACACACACACACACACACACACACACACACACATATATATATATATATATATATATATATATATATATATATGTGTGTGTGTGTGTGTATGTATGTCTGTGTGTCTGTTTTTATGTTTCGGTCTTTGTATGTGTGTGTGTGTTTAGATAAGCATTCATTTGTTAATAGGCATTATTAATAGTTTCATTCGTGTACTACTTATTGAGATAAAACTAGAATAATACAAACTAAAATAAGTTAGGAGTTCATAGAATATTATGAGCTACATTTACACACACACACACACACACATATATATATATATATATATATATACATATATATATATGTGTGTGTGTATATATATATATATATATATATATATATATATATATATATATATGTATGTATGTATGTGTATTTTGTATAAGGCACGTAATTGTATTCCACTCCATAAAAAAAGAAAAAGCAAAATCGTATTCACTCTACGCATTGAGCTCAGAGGGCGTTTTTGTTGATAAGGCCACAGTCACCCACTTGGATAGAAAACTAGGCTATTTTGGGGGTGGATCTTCTGTTAACAAGACTCATCGGGATGATAATGATAACGATAAGATAACGAAAGAGGACGATGCTTTTTATCAATCGTGTTTTTATCTTCTTTTTTTCAATTTGGTGGATAGTTTTTTTTTTTTTTTTTAGATTTTTTTATTGCTGTTATCAGGTGTTTGGGCTTTTTGGAAGTCGTTACGTTGGAGAGAGAGAGAGAGAGAGAGAGAGAGAGAGAGAGAGAGAGAGAGAGAGAGAGAGAGAGAGAGAGAGAGAGAGAGAGAGATTGATATCTTACGGGATGATTAAAACTATTGAAGTTGTTTGAAGTGATGGATTTATTCGGGAAACATAATGGTTATTTGTATTTGTATATATATATATATATATATATATATATATATATATATATATATATATATGTGTGTGTGTGTGTGTATATAAATATATATATTAGCGTATATTTATATATATATATATATATATATATATATATATATATATATATATATACAGTATATATATATATATATATATATATATATATATATATATATATATATATATATATATATATATATATATATATACATATATATGAGAAATTAACATTTTCCTCAACACCAATAGAGAAAAATAGTTTTATTACTATTTACGTGAAATATTCTTAAATCAAATAAGAAAAATCGGGGATATTCCGTTAAAATAAATATCCAGACACTAATCTTAAATATCCATTTTTCCAAATTCCTTTACAAAAAAAGACGTGGCATTTGCGTCGGACATTTTAAATGCGCAAGTCACTTCACATGGATAAATGATTTAACCTTGTAATGTCAATGTATTATTCAAACGTCATTTTTTTATGTAAAATAGGAAATATTTACTCTAACTGAAGTTGCTTTTTCCGTTTTGTCGGTCTTAAATGCAAATAGATTATAAAACTGATTTATAAAGAAAAATGTAATGTCAATGTATTATTCAAACGTCATTTTTTTTATGTAAAATAAGAAATGAAATATGAAATATTTACTCTAATTGAAGTCACTAGTTCCTTTTTGTCGGTCTTAAATGTAAATAGATTAATAAAATGGTTTTATAAAGAAAAATTTAATTCAGGAAATTATTTGGTCTATACAGGCCTGAAGTTTTATATTGACTTATCTTTCCTAGAAGTCCAATCTTTAGGGTTTTCCATGTCAGTATCTGCACGACTGGGGTTCGAGTCCCGCTTAAACTCGTTAGTTTCTTATAGTGTCTGTAACCTAACCATCCTTGTGAGCTAAGAATGGGATGTTTGGGGGAGCCTGTAGGTCTACCTACTGAGTCATCATCCGCCATTGCCTGGCCCTCCTTGGTCATAATTTGGGCGCTGATCATAGGTATATATGGTAATTTTCTAGGGCATTGTCACTGTCCCTTGCCTCTACCACTCAGCGTCCACGGTTGGTATAAGAACGTTTGAATCAATACCATCCACTAATTTGTAATTTTCTTTCTGCGTCTATTTTCCCAGATTCCTATAATCATCCATTTAAGAAGATTTAGGCCTATATCCATAGAAATTATCACAGAGGCCTAATCTATAATTGGGAGATAAATTCACATAATTTTTAATTGTGAAAATAAGGTAAATTGTAATTGTTTTAAAAATGTGTAATTTTGAATTGTCAAGTTTTGACTATATTTGCAGTTTTGTAGAATAGATATGTAATTTATAATTGTATAACATTATGTGATTTGTAGCTTTGAGTTAAGGTCAGATAATATGTAATTGTATAAAGTTATGTATTTTGTAATTTTGAATTAAATTCAGATAATTTATAATTGTATAAAGTTATGTAATTTGTAATTTTGAATTAAAGTCAGATAATTTGTAATTGTATAAAGTTATGTAATTTGTAATTTTGAATTAAAGTCAGATAATTTGTAATTGTATAAAGTTATGTGATTTTTGATTTTGAATTAAAGTCAGATAATTTGTAGCTGTATTACATTATTCAAAAGAACAGTACATAAGATAAAGTTTGCATGTTTTCTTTGTCATTATGTTATGGAGGAATTAGTTCACTCATTTGGTTCGGGTTATTAATGTTAATTGCCCTGGAGAGAGAGAGAGAGAGAGAGAGAGAGAGAGAGAGAGAGAGAGAGAGAGAGAGAGAGAGAGAGAGACTAATAACTGTTCTCTAAGGTTGAGGAAATTATGTTGTAAAACTTTCTGGAAAAATTTTAAGTAGCTGCTTTTCAGACAGACTTTAGACAGTAACTAATAATCATGATAATAATAATAACAATAACAATCATATTGAAAAAAAATCTTCATTAATAGGTGTAATGATTAAAATATTTCAAATCATATGAATGCCATGTATATATCATGCAAGTTATGCATACTGAAACACATGCATAGATGTATACGCCATGTCACATTTCCTTTTTCATTTATAATGTGAAAATGAACAACTGGTTCATTGATTTTTCTTTATGATATTTCGCATTTTTACCGAAACTATTCCTATTCTACTTTATATAAATATTTTTCCATTTCCTTTTCTATCTTCCACTTAAACTCTCTTATAATATCCACAGTTTATGAAGTCCACTTTTGACCTCTCTCTCCCACACTTCCCCCACTTTTTTACACGACTTTTTATAGGGCCAACGCCTCTTTAACCCCCCCCCCTCCTTCCCGCCTACCCCAAACCATCCCTCCCCCATCCCTGTCCTCTCTATCCACCCTTTTTTTATATTTTGTTTTGTCCGCTACAGCAACCGGATGTCCTGTTTGCTAATAATATCCTCCATTCGGACACAAATGAGAAAATGTATTCGACCCACATAACTTGGGGGAGTGGAGGGGGTCACTTGGCATGGGGTGAGTGGCAAGGTGGGGGTGAGTGGCAAGGTGGGGGTGAGTGACAAGGTGGGGGCGAGGGGCAAGGTGGGGGTGAGGGGCAAGGTGGGGGTGGGTGGCAAGGTAGGGGTGGGTGGCAAGGTGGGGGTGAGTGGCAAGGTGGGGGCGAGTGGCAAGGTGGAGGTGGTGGGATGAAGATGTAGATTGGAGTGAGATATTCGGTGCTGTTTCGAAACTACAGGTGTGTTTCATTAGCATGTTTACCTGGAAGGCTTTGCTTACGGAGAATGAGAGACGCCATTTGTTTATTAAATATGATGACTTTCTCTCTCTCTCTCTCTCTCTCTCTCTCTCTCTCTCTCTCTCTCTCTCTCTCTCTCTCTCTCGTGATGGTGCAGAATGACATTTAAGTTGTGTGGGTAACTTTTAACAATATTTTATTCATGACAACTTTATATATATATATATTATTATTATTATTATTATTATTATTACTTACTAAGCTACAACCCTAGTTGGAAAAGCAGTATGCTATAAGCCCAGGGGCTCCAACAGGGAAAATAGCTCAGTGCGGAAAGGAAAAAAGGAAAATAAAATATTCTAAGAAGAGTAACAACAATAAATATCTCCTATATAAACTATAAAAACTTTAACAAAACAAGAGGAAGAGAAATAAGATAGGAGAGTGTGCTCGAGTGTACCCTCAAGCAAGAGAACTCTAACCCAAGACAGTGAAAGGCCAT
>NC_090744.1:21600773-21603273 GCF_036898095.1 Palaemon carinicauda
TTCGTGGCACGCACTGGCACGCATTGATGCGCGAACTCGCGTGAACGAGTCGTGAAAATGTCGTGAACAGTGCTGGAACTGGCGTGCCAGTGCGTGCCATGCGTGCCCAGAACTTTGAAATGTTTAAAGTTTGTGGCACGCATTGGCACGCACAAAATAGTCGTGAACGATGGGCCAACTGGAGTGAACTGGAGTGAACAGTGCGGGAACTGGTGTGAACTGGAGTGAACGATGCGGGAAGTGGCGTGAACTTTACAATGAAGAGAAACAAAAAGGAAACTAAAAAATTAATGAAAAAGAAAGGAAAATAAACCTAATAAATTTTTATATTTTCTGTTTTAATGTGAAAAAAAAATATATCTTATTTCAAACTATTTCTATAACTTTATAATGAAGAGAAACAAAAAGAAAACGAAAAAATTATTGAAAAGGAAAGAAAAATAAACCTAATAAATTTTTATATTTTCTGTTTTAATGTGAAAAAAAAATATATCTTATTTCAAACTATTTCTATAACTTTATAATGAAGAGAAACAAAAAGGAAACGAAAAAAATAATGAAAAGGAAAGAAAAATATAAACCTAATAATTGTTTATATTTGCTGTTTGAATGTAAAAATAAAATGATGTCTTATTTCATGCACACACTTATTTTCCTCTATTACCAATCAAGACCCAAAACTTTTGTTTTAAATAAAAATGAACTGAAAAATAAACCCAAGAAATTTCTAAGTTTGCTGTTTGAATGTAAAAATAAAATGATGTTTTATTTCATCAACATACTTATTCGTCTTTATTACCTTAAAATGAAGAGCAAAACAAATTTTTTCTGTTTGCTGTTTTAATGTAAAAATAAAATTATTTCTTATTTGAACACACTTTTTTCTCTATTACCTTAAAATCAACAGCCTAAAAACTTTTCATGTTTGCTGCTTTCAATGTTAAAATAAAATGCTTTCTTAATACTTGTACATATTTTATGTCTGTTATTTATATGTAAATCAAATGCTTTCTTATTGAAACAAAAATAAAGGGCAACAAAAAATACAAACGAAAAAGATACGTTTCTTCTCCTCAATGCAATGGTGTCTCTGACAGAAAGCATTGTTGTCTTTTCCGAAGCCAATCCAAGAATGTCCTAGGGAAGGAGAAGCCCCGTTTTTATATGGAGTGGCCAATTCGTGAAATGGCGTGAACGATGCGGAATGATGCGCGAACTCGCGTGAACGTGTCGTGAACTAGGCGTGCCACTCGTGCCATGGCGTGAACGTCGCGTGAACTTGTCGTGAACGATGCGCGAACTGGAGTGAACTGGTTGTGAACAGTGTGGGAAAAACACCAGTGCATGCCACAAAGTGGCACGCACTGGCACGCATCACTACGTGCCAGTGCGTGGCAAAAATGCGCGCAAGTGTCAGGTAGGCTAAAGACCATAAACAGGCGCTTCTTGGGGGGAACATTTCCGAGGCCTTTGTCCTGCATTAGACTAGCAACGGCTGATGATGATGATGATATTTATATATAATCGATATATAGATATAGATGAATGTGCCACCGAGAGAGAGAGAGAGAGAGAGAGAGAGTGTTTCGTAATGTTGCAAGATGCCAAGTCAGTCCTTCCAGTACTTTACTTTAGCGTATGGGAATTTACTCTATTGCTAAATATTACTCTGAACAATATAACATCTTTGATAGTTAAATATATCCAAATCCTTTCTACCATTACTGATTGTAATAGAAAAGTGAACGAGAAGAATTTAAACATATTTTTTTTAATTGTAAACGTCTTCGAGAGGCCTTTTTTTATTGAAATCTTTGATCAATGCTGATTATGATGCAAAATGAAATAGAAACATTTGAATTTTTTTATTATTATAAACGTTTTTTTCGATGGTTTTTTTTTTTGTCAGTGCTGATTATGATGCAAAATAAAATAGAAACATTTGGTTTTTGTTTATTATAAACTTTTTTTTTTTTTTTTTTGTCATATTGCAATCTTTGATAATTGAATATTTCCCAAACTATTCTTACATTATTCATTATAATATAAAAATAAACGAGGTTCATTTAATCTTTTTTTAATTATAAGATTTATCTTATTTTTTTTTCTGTTATACACAGCAATTTTTCTATTTTTTTTAATAAAATGTGTCCAAAACAATACTTCCATTACTCATTTAACACAAAAATAAACGAGATGCTTTTAGAAATTTTTTATCATAAACTTTTTTTTTTTTGCTTATTGCATGAACTCTCGAAGTTGTCTAGCGACCTACCCTGACCGAGATTAGGATTTGCAATCTCCTGCCCCTCTAATATACCCACATATGCCCCTGCCCAGTCCAGTACCCACCACCTACACCCAACAAACTTGCAATGACGTTGCATTGTTTGCGAGTACGCTGTTTGTGTGGTTGTTTGTTTGTTTGTTCATCTGAGCAAATGTGTTCTCACATAAGATTCATATATTCCTTGTCTTTGAACGGCTTTCATTACTGCTG
>NC_090744.1:21608273-21613273 GCF_036898095.1 Palaemon carinicauda
AACAGGTTAATCCAGTCAGTTCAGCCCCCCCCCCCAGCCTCCCTTCCCTACAAACTCAGTCTGAGTCAGTCAATACGTGTCCGTGAAAACAGGAGGCAGCGTTGCCAAGTCTCATTCCTTTCCCAGGTTTGCAGCGCTGCCGCTGTTTCCGCTGCTGTGCGTGACTGCTTTGGCTGCTTGCTTCATCGACAGATGCTACTTACTCACGTTGCTTTTAATAGATGCTACTTTTTCACGTTACTTTGCTTGTCCAAGTTTCTATTAATGGAGGCTGCATCTTTCTTTACTTTTGATAAAGGTTACTTACGTTGCTTTTGATAATTGTAATTTAACTTGCTTTAGTACCTTTTAACATATTTCACAGGCCGTGTTAGTTTTAATGGGTGTTACTTAAGTTACTTTTTTAAATGCTACTTGCATTTTTGTTTGTTACTTAATACCAGTTATATCATCAGGCACTTAGGAACTCAATTTTAACATCCCCTATTTTGTTCCCGAAGTTCAGCTGTAAAATATTTTTCGAAGCTCAGGTTTTAATCACTGACTGATTTCATAAAGATCTGCTTTGTACAATCAATACCATATCTGCTTTAGCATTAAACATGTTAAAATGGTCTTATAGTTTCTACAATTGTATATTTTCTGCTAGTACTAACTTTTAGATTGATTTCCTGTCCTCACTGGGGAATTTTCATTGTTGGAGCCCTAGGGCTTGTAGCATCCTGCTTTTCCAAGTAGACTTGTAGCTTAGCTAATAACAACAACAACAACAACAACAATAATAATAATAATAATAATAATAATACAGTTTTCCTGACTATTATAACAGCTGTTCCTTCAAGATCAAGACCTATCGCATCGTCAGTGGTTAATTCTTCCCACTTTTTATCGTTTTTTGTTTTTCGGGATTGATAAGAAGTCTGTAATTCACCTATGTAATTCCAGTGTTCCTGTAAAGGCAACATTCTGTTACCTTTTCTTGAAAACAAAGTAATATCCCAATGTACCTGACGAGGCAAACCCTGAGAAAAAAAAATATAAAACACCGCTCTCTGATTTCGTCAGGGGTCAAGGCAGACAGTCTAGGACTCCAGCCTTTCGGGACTCCTCTTGCAACCAGAGAGGGTTGCCAGCGAGGAGTTTTGTTAAGGTTGCCAGCTGTACAATAAGTATTCTTTAGACTGCAACCATTGATGTCTCCCTAATCACTGGTTCGTTCGCCGTTTATTGTGTTCGTTCATGCTGCCGGTTTTGAGAAAGGAGAAAAGGTTAAACAAACGGGCAATGGGGTGATTTGGGATTGAATGGGAAGAGAGATAAGGTGAATTAGGGATTTTGATTGGTTTGAAAAGGGAATAAGGTGTGTCATTGTTTTTAAAGTGGTTTTAAAAGAGTTGGCTATGTGAGAAGTTTTAGGTATTTAGGTATATAAAGTGTGATTGAAATTGTATCTCCCCTATGTAATAAAAAGTGTCTGGATATATATATATATATATATATATATACATATATATATATATATATATATATATATATATTTATTTCTGATTACGCTCAGTGGCATGGCCAGTCGTATAACTGCACGGTTTCTCCTCGTCCCTCGGGTAGGGGAGAGGAAGTAGTCATACCCTGGTGAAGGGGGTTGTAGTTAGGAAAGGGGGAGGGGGTGGGAAGGGTTGAATCAGTGTGTGTGTAAATGTGTGTGTGCATATCTATTTAAATATTTAGCCGTGATTATTGACGGGTCGCGTACACTAGTATACTAATATGAACTGACGATCAGGCCTCCAAGAAGAATTGGATAGGCCTACTCTGGGCCTATTTTTGACATACGGCGCCCTATTTACCAAATCAAACCATTGTTCTCTGGTCTTGGGTGGTGCCATAGCCTCTGTACCATGGTCTCACACTGTCTTGGGTTAGAGTTTTCTTGCTTGAGGGTACACTCGGGCATACTATTCTATCTTATTTCTCTTCTTACTTTTTTCTCAAAGTTTTTATAGTTTATAAATGAAAGATTTATGTTTGTGTTGTTTCTGTTTTGATATATTTGATTTTAATTGTTAATTACTTCTCTTGTAGTTTATTTATTTCCTTTCCTCACTGGTCTATTTTCCCTGTTGGAGCCCTCGGGCTTATAATATCCTGCTTTTCCAACTAGGGTTGTGGCTCACCAAGCAATAATAATAATAATAATAATAATAATGATAATAATAATAATCATCTTACCCAATTCTATGAATGTTGGAACAGTTATTTTGTTAAATCTAATGTGGGCATGATGATGATGATGATGATGGTGATGATGATGATGATAATGATAATAATAAAGACTTTGATGTGTAAATAGTGAATTATAGTAGTGTTTTATGCAGATATAATTTAGGGTTATTGTGATTTTAGATTATTGTAGATTTTATCTAATATCGCAAATAAATGAAAAGAATAACCAGAATTTGTCATAAAAGTCATGAAGCCAGTAGATCAACTATTTTTCTTTTTTACTCATAACAGTAAAACCAGATAGGCCTATTTAAGAAATTAAACTTGAATGTCATCAAGTCAGTAGATCAACTCGTTTTATTTCCTAACAGTAAAACCAGATAGTTAGGCCTATTTATGATTTTTTTTTATCTTGTATTATAGAAATACAATTACATTTTAGCAATTTACATTATATACGTAATTATTCTTTACAAAAATACAGATATGAACTTAACATTGTTTTACAAAGTTATAAATCAACTCGATACAAATTAAATCAATTAATAAATATATGATATGCAATAGATTTTATTGTACAAACGTTCTTAACTTATAATTGTGTTATATATTTAAGTAATTATCATAAATGTACTCTTTTGTAAATATTCTATTTAATTCTTTTGTGAAAGTATTTCTTATTAAAGTTTTCTTTTTTTTTACCATTCTATTTCTTATGAATATATGTGAATTTGGGTCATCCGTTATCATTCCTATAGATCGTCCATACCACACTCCTGCTAAAAAATCCGATATCAGAACCATTAGACATATTAGCATATATCTAAAAGACTGAAATCGAATATTACAGTTAGAATTATGTCATTTTCAGCATTGACGATACAATGAATGAAGATATGAATGAATTGATGGAGGTTGTGCTTTCTAACTCCCATAATGACAACATGAGCCATCTCTGCATCTCCGGGTTGTGCTACGCTTACGAAAATAATGACAACATTACGAGGAAGAGTCTGATGACGTCATCTGGTTCTGCGCGTAACGAACTGGATAACATGCGCAGGTGTAGAAACGGGTTGAGACACGCTTGGCGAAATCTGAATATAGGAAGATTTTTATTTTTATTTTTTGATTTATTCGTAAATTGCGCCAGTTTAAATATGAAATTAATAATTATCAGATGGATAGTTGGTGAATTGTTATTATTATCACCGTTAATAATAATAATAATAATAATAATGTTATTATTATTATCATTATTATTATTATTTTTATAATAATAATAATAATAATAATAATAATATATTTATTATTATTATTATTATTATTATTATTATTATTATTATTATTATTAGTATAAGCTACAGTCCTAGTTAAGAAAAGCAGAATGCTCACAGCCCAAGGGGTCCAGCAGGGACAATAGCCCAGTGAGGAAAGGAAATAAGGAAACAGATGAAATAGTGTGTTTGAGTGTACCCTCAAGCAAGAGAACTCTGACCCAAGACATTAGAAGACCATGGTACAGAGGCTATAGCCCATTGCTCTAATTTGAAACACATAGGCCTTCATATTAAAATTAGGCCTATACTTTAACTTGATTATTACCTCAGAGAGAGAGAGAGAGAGAGAGAGAGAGAGAGAGAGAGAGAGAGAGAGAAATCTGGTGTACACTACACTACTTTCCTCAGCTATATACATACAATGTATAAATGACGTACAAAGAGAGAGAGAGAGAGAGAGAGAGAGAGAGAGAGAGAGAGAGAGAGAGAGAGAGAGAGAGAGAGAGAGAGAGAATGTTATTAAAATTTGGTTTTCGAATCTGGTCTACACTACACTACTTTTCTCAGCTACATAGATACAAATGCATACACATGATGTCCAGAGAGAGAGAGAGAGAGAGAGAGAGAGAGAGAGAGAGAGAGAGAGAGAGAGAGAGAGAGAGAGAGAGAGAATAACAAAGAACGTTGCAAAATGGAGCATGCGCAGTTGCTAAGGCAGTCTGAACAAGAACTAGTTTCTGTTGTTGTAGCCCCGAATTCGAGAGATTAGCCGCCCATTTGGTTGAGCATAGTGGGCGTGCTGTGGGCGTCCCTCGACTCACCATATCCGCGAAAGCTTTCTTGAGATGAAGGCGTGATGAGGAATCACGCCCACAGGCCATGCCCACAGGCCACGCCCACAGATGCATGTATGGTCTACATCAGTACATTAACTCTCTTGACATGTGGAGTCTTATGAATGATTGCAGCTCATATCCTACTCCTTAGGCCTGTTGCAAGTACGTTCTCTTATTATGAGAACCTTCTTCTTTCCCGTTAATGTTTCTTTTTATTTTCTGGTAGTTATAATTGTGGTAATTTATTGTAAAAATCCCTGTATAGCAGTCTGTCGATCGGGAGTTCGAGACCCTGTCAAGTTCAATAGCTTCTGATAGTGTCTTTAACCTCTCCATCCTTATGAGCTTACATTAGACTTAGGCGCTGAGTCATCAGCAGCTACTGCCTGGCACTCCCTGGTCCTAGCTTTGTGAAGAGGTGTCTTGGGCACTGATCATATGTTTAAGGGTAAAAGAGACTCTTTAGCTATGGTAAGCTGCTCTTCTAGAAGAAGGACACTCCAAAATCAAACCATTGTTCTCTAGTCTTGGGTAGTGCCATAGCCTCTGTACCATGGTCTTCCACTGTCTTGGGTTTAGAGATCTCTTGCTTGAGCGTATACTCAGGCGCCCTATTCTATCTTGTTTTCTATTCCTCGTGTTTTTTTTTTTTTTTTTTCAA
>NC_090744.1:21615773-21618273 GCF_036898095.1 Palaemon carinicauda
TCTTCTTAACCCTACCAGATGTTGCCAACTATGTATATACACATATACAAATATACACACAAATACACACATGCGTCCACATACACATATCACCTTGGTGAATATATCCCTAAAAAGGTGAACATGGAGTATAATTCCTCTTTCAATACTTGACTGCTTCTTTGACCTTACAACATCATGACATGCAAAAAAAAAAAAAAAAAAAAAAATACTCTACCTGTCTGAACGGAGAAAGTCGAGGAAACAAACTACCCCCTAATCCTAATGCCCCCCCTCTCCCCCCTCTCTCTTTCCACTACCCCCTTCCCCTTCCAATCCCCCCCCTTCTCATACCCCCCCCCCCCCTTTCTACCATCTTCAGAGTCTCAATTTTCTTGTCGAAGGTTAAGACCGAAGACTCCGAAAAGATTTTGCGGTCCCGAAGATTATGGATGGCGGGAGGCCATATGTTGGCCACCTGCACTCCAGAAACCGCCTGAGGTATCAAGTCATGAACAATCGACCCCAATTAAGTTGATGGTGATCGAATAGGTTGTGAGGCCAGCGACCTCATCCTTGATGTAAATACTTCGAAACTTACAGCAGACTTTAGATATATTTTGGGTGTCGTGTTGTGGTGGCCGATGTGGTAACGTCACTGGCTGGTGAACGTCAGATTGGGGTTCGAGTCCCGCTCAAACTCGTTAGTTTCTTTGGTCGCTGCAACCTCACCATTCTTTTGAGCTAAGGGTTTGGGGTTTTGGGGGAGCCTATAGGTCTATCTGCTGATTTATCAGGAGCCATTGCCTGGTCCTCCTTGGTCCTGACTTGGGTGGAGAGTGGGGTTTGTCGCTGATCATATATATATATATATATATATATATATATATATATATATATATATATATATATATATATATATATATATATATATGGTCAGTCTCTATGGCATTGTCCTGCTCGATAGGGCAATATCACTGTCACTTGCCTCTGCCATTCATGAGCGACTTTTAAACCTTAAGAGAACGTAAATTTCACAACGAATAAGAACGCCCAAGATTTAGATATATTCTGGAAATGGTGAACGTAAAATTGTCATTAAATAATTTGCTAATTATAAAGAACCTCTTGGGTTTACTTGGGTTCACTGGGGTTTTGTCAACCTCAGGTTAAGAACCCCAACAATATTTAGATATTTTTTGGAAGTATTGAACGTACAATTTTTTAAAGGTTTAAAGGTCGCTCATGAATGGCAGAGGCAAGGGACAGTGACATTGCCCTAGCAATCAGGACAATGCCCTAGAGACTGACCATATATTATATGATCAGCGCCCAAGCCTCCTCTCCACCCAAGCTAGGACCAGGGAGTGGCTGCTAACCTTAGCTCACAAGGATGGTAAGGTTGCAGACACTAATGGCACTAACGAGTCTGAGCGGGACTCGAACCCCCGAGTGGGAAACACCAGGTAGAGACGTTACCAATCAGGCCACAGCAACCGTTAATGAATTTGTTTATTATGAAGAACCTCTTTGAAGATCACTGGGGGTTTATTCAACCTCATATTAAGAACCCCAACAAGATTTCTATATATTTTGGAAATAGTGAACCTAAGTCTTTAAATAATTTGCTAAGTATTAAGAACCTCTTTGAAATCTCCCCACCGAATCACCGGGGTTCTACGAACCTCACGTGAAGAACCTCAACATAATTTCGATATACTGTTCTTAAAATAATCTGTTTCCTTCTTTCCTTTCCGCGCTGGGCTATTTTCCCTTTTGGTGCCCCTGGGCTTATGACTTCCTGCTTTTCCAATTAGGGTTGTAGCTTAGATAGTTATGATAATAATAACAATAATAATAATAATAGTAATAATAATTGATAATAATAATAATAATAATAATAATAATAATAATAATAATAATAATACTCTGGAAGTAGTGAAACAAAATTGTCATTCTTGAATTAGTCATTTGTGAAGAACCTCTTCGACTCCCGTCAGCTGATCCGATCACTGAGGCTTCGCCAACCTCTGACGTCATCTCCAACGTCCAATTCCCTAATATTCGAAGAGGGTCTGCCCTTCTCTTTTATTCTTCTCCTGTACTTCTCTTTCTCCCTATTTCCTTAATCTTTCCCATCCCGAGTACCTGCCTTTGAGCTATAAACTGGATTGTATCCAGGGGTACTCGTCCTTTCCCCATATTCCCCACTTCCCTATTATTATTATTATTATTATTATTATTATTATTATTATTATTATTATTATTATTATTTCTAACGTCTCCATCACGTTCATCATATTAGATGTTTTATGTATAGTTATTCAAATTGATGATGATGGAGGCCATTGTTGTTATATTGGAAATTAGAACATGTGAATTTTATAAAGACAAGATCCTTCCACTGACTTGGGTTAGAGTTCTCTTGTTTGAGGGAATTCTCGGGCACACTATTCTATCTGATTTCTCTTTCACTTTTTTTTGTTAAAGTGTTTGTAGTTTTTATAGGAAATATTTAGTT
>NC_090744.1:21623273-21634488 GCF_036898095.1 Palaemon carinicauda
AATAAAAGAAACAACACCAAATGGCTAAAAACAATACTAAAAATACAACACCAACACCAAATGCAACTGTTTCTAGTCCACTGCAGGACAAAGGCCTCAGACACGTCTTGATTCATGTCTGGGGTTTGGCCAGTTTTCATCACCACCTTGGCCAGTTGTAGATTGGAGATGTTGGGAGACTTTGATCGTTCTCAGCAAACCAACCTAGTAAAGGTGTCCCTAACAAGTACAGTATAGCTTTGCTGATCATGGCAAGACACAAACTCTTTTACCATGTTAAGGCAGTAACAAATAGAATGCAATAACATGTATATATATATATATATATATATATATATATATATATATATATATATATATATATATATATATATATATATATATATATATATATAGTAATAATAAAGGTAGTCAGAAAAATAAATACATAAAGCTACCGAAACTATCTTTTTCAAAGGATTAGTAATGCCACATACAATAATCGCAGTTAATTATTAACTAAATACTAATTCGTATTTTCTCTTTTTCCTTTGCAGGTATGAGTGGTGGAAATTGGAGGGCCATACTCAACTCGTTATTTCCCGCTAATTACCGTTACATTTATGCGTCTCGAGGCCAGAGGTTCTCTTAAGGTAATCTTGAAGTGTGTATGTGTGCATTTTTTCTTTGTTGAAGTGCTCATAGTTGAGTGATATTTTACAAGATCTATCTATCTATATGAATTTATATGTATATATATATATATATATATATATATATATATATATATATATATATATATATATATATATATATATATAATCTTCCTACCTGTATACTTTTACACACATACACATACACACACACACACACACACACACACACACACATATATATATATATATATATATATATATATATATATATATATATATATATATGATAAATTTTGCACATTTAGACGTGTTTTTCATATTCAAATAAGCCATATATATTGTTGATACATTAATGTCTGGATTCTCTTAACGACTTCGGGATCAGAGCCCCAGGCGAAATCACACATAGACAAGAGCTTATTTGTATATATATATATATATATATATATATATATATATTATATATATATATATGTGTGTGTGTGTGTGTGTGTCTGTGTGCAGACATATATGAACACAAAAAATACACAGTATACTGTATATATACAGACATTGTTGCATATATATGTGTATATGCGTAGTATACTGTATATTTGTATGTACAGTATATGTGTGTAAACGTACATAGGTAAAGTGAAGGTATTATATATTATATATATGCACTATATATATATATATATATATATATATATATATATATATATATATATATTATATATATATATATATATATTATTGAAAGAAAGAGAATTTGTTTGTGGCGGTATTAATTAGATGAATAGTTTAATTGAGAGAGAGAGAGAGAGAGAGAGAGAGAGAGAGAGAAGAGAGAGAGAGAGACGAATTTCAGGAACTAAACCTCGGAACGTTAATTGTTTCATGAAAACCTCTAGGCCTATGCTGACCTCTCAGAGATTAGTGTTGCAGAGTAAGAAAGGCCTATTCCACGCTCTTCTTCTTCTTTTTCTTCTTTTTCTTCTCCCCCCTCTTCTATAAACGTGCTCTTTTCCCGTTCGTATGGGGTCACACGGTAACTTTTTTTGAAGGACTTCGCTTTGGCTTTTTTTAGGGGGGGGGGGGGGGGGGCACAATCCCGACCGGCTGCCCTGCCTGACATCGCTTAGACCCCGGTAGCGTATTTCACGTAATGTAAATAAATTGAACGCTCAAGAAAGTGTCATGTAAGAGGAACTATTATTACTTATGTTATTATTATAATTTTAACGTATTCATGGGGTTTTAAATTGGATAAGTTGAGAGACTAAGAAAGGAAACAGAGAAATAGGACGAAAAAGAGAGAAACTAGTATAGATAAGAAACTTGTATATTTATTATACCCTAAATAATAAAGAACTAGTATTTAACTATATACTATATATATATATATATATATATATATATATATATATATATATATATATATATATATATATATATAAATTTCTCTCCGGTCACGCTCCCTTCTCTGTCCCTCATGTAGGAGGAGAGGGAGTATTAATACTCTGGTGAGAGGGAGTTGCGTATATCCATACATATTTATCCAAATATTTAGATGTCATTTTTGACGGGTCGCGTGCACTAATATATATATATATATATATATATATATATATATATATATATATATATATATATATAGCCTAAATATATCATCATCTCCTCCCATGCCTATTGACGCAAATGACCTCGGTTTGATTTCACCAGTCGTCTCTATCTTGATCTTTTAATTCAATACTTCTCTATTCATCATTTACTTCACGCTTCATAGTCCTCAGCCATGTAGGCCTGGGTCTTCCAAGTCTTCTAGTACCTTGTGGAGCCCATTCTAAATGTTTGTTTTTGCATGCATGCGCAAATGTTTATGTTCTATGCAAGATCGAGAGAATATGTCTTCCCAATTGAAATGTCCCTTTCCGCTCCTCTTATATTCTGTCTACTTGATCCTTCTAATGGCTCTTACATAAAAAACTTTTACTTAAAAATGTAAACTAAAAACTAATAGTTTCCTCAAAACTCTACTGAAACTTATTTTAAGAATATTTTCCACATGCATTTTTTTATTCTTATTATTTTTATTATTTTTTTTTAATTTTTTATTTCATATTTTTTTGGGCTTTTATGTTTTTAATTTTTTTTGTTGGATTTTTTGTTTTTATATTTTTTTATTGAGATTACTTTTTTTTTTTTTTTAATTCAGGAAAGATTTCTCATTTACATGCAAAAAATTTGCCCAACGCGTCGAACATATCGTCAAACACTGTTCCCTTTTGCCTTGAGCGTTGTGGTTGAAGCTCTGCATCGTATTCCTTTCTGATTTGTTCATCCGTCAGAACAGTTTTAGCATCAACCAATTCTTTAAACTTCTAGAATGCCTCCTGTATGAATTCGGGTCTGTCCTGATGAAACTTCAAGGCCAAGCCTTTGAAGGCTTTTAAAATTTCTGCCCTCGTGGCCGTCTGACCCACACCCAAAACCTCATAAAGGCTTTAGATTTACAATTTCTTTTTTAGCACCTTAGCATCTTCTATGAATTTCAAACATTCCTCAGATTCCTTTACCGTTCTCGCAGCTTCGAAGTCCTTCAAGGCAGCGTCGAAAAGGGCAAGTTTGAGAAGGTGCTTCCCTCGTAGCATGTAGGCTCTGCATCCTTGAAGACATTTCTGCCCTCGTGGCCGTCTGACCCACACCCAAAACCTCATAAAGGCTTTGGCTTTCCCATTTCTTCTTTAGCACCTTAGCATCTTCTATGAATTTCAATCATTCCTCAGATTCCTTTACCGTTCTCGCTGCTTCGAAGTCCTTCAAGGCAGCGTCGAAAAGGGCAAGTTTGAGAAGGTGCTTCCCTCGTAGCATGTTGGCTCGCATCCTTGAAGACCTCTCTCAATGGCTTGGCAACAGGTCTAATATGATATCCGTGTCAAGAGGGTTTCCGGAGGCTGCGTCCGCTTCAACTCGAAGGAGATGCAGAAGAGCATTTTCAGTTTTTAGAATTTTCTGTATATTTTCCTTGTTCCTTTATCTTAAGGTCTTTTTTGGCGAAGTCCCTTTTCCAGTTTTTCTATTTTCTCATTAAGGATTTACTTAAATATTTCCATTTCCTCCATTTTTGTTTCAAGAATATCCTGTTTCTTCTCCTGTTCCTTAACCTGAAGATCTTGTTGGACGCAGTCATTTTCAGTTTTTCTATTTTCTCATTATGGACTGTCTTAATTTCCTTGATTATTTGCTTTTTCACTTTCGTATTAAGAATTTCATGTTTCGTCTCCTGTTCCTTCATATGAAGGTCTTTTTTGGCGAAGTCCCTTTTCCAGTTTTTCTATTTTCTCATTAAGGATTTACTTAAATATTTCCATTTCCTCCATCTTCCGTTTTAAGAATTTCCTGTTTCTTAATCTGAAGATCTTTTTAGAAGCAGTCGTTTTGAAGTTTTTCTATTTTCTCATGATGAATTTTCTCAAGTTCTTCCATTTCCATGTTTAGAATTTCCTGTTTCTTCTCCTGTTCCTTCATCTGAGGGTCTTTTTGGAAGCAGTCGTTTTTGCAGTTTTTTTTTATTTTCTCATGATGAATTTTTCTTAATTTCTTCCATTTCCATGTTTAGAAATTCCTGTTTCTTCTCCTGTTCCTTCATCTGAAGATCTTTTTCAGCGCAGTCAATTTTCAGCTTTTGATACTGGGTCTCTGTCTGAGCTTTGCGTTTTTTCTTGCGTCTCTTTCACTGACCGCATTTCTTCTATTACTCTTCTATTCTTCTATTACTCTTCTATTATTCTTCTATTACTCTTCTATTACTCCTTCTCATAGCAATATTATTCCACCGAATATAGCACCAGCAGCAACCAAAACAGATGTAAATAGTCTTGTTACCATGAGAAAGGATTTCCTCCTCGCTCCGATGTCGATTTCGGGGAAAAGTTTGCCAACGAACCATCTTGATTTCAACTGGTCGTTGAATCTCAAAGCTTCTGCCTCCATTTCCCGCAATCCAAGTTCACACCCTCATAGTTCCTCACGGGCTTTCCAATAGGCCCCAATCCAAGGACAGTGCTGCAGCCACCCACCGAGGAAGCCATCCTGAGAGGCGACTGCACGACAGTCTCCAAAACGCGGTGCCTCTGGGAGAAGCCAGGAAAACCATTTGAAGACCAAGGACTCCTGGAGAGTTCGCAGCTGTCCCTGCAGATTTAACGTCATATCCTCGCATGCAGCGTTCCGTTCTTGAATAACTAAAAGCATTTTGAGGCGTTGTATTTTCCTCTAACAAATTGTCCGATAATATTCACACACACACACACACACACACACACACACACACACACACACACACCGAATGCTTGTTTAAACATAGTAGCCATAACTATCCAGAGGTTCGTATCAGCATTGGTTTGAAAAAAATGAGAGAGAGTCTTAAAAGGATTCTGAAGACTTTTCAGTCTCCGCGGAGACATTTTTGGAGTCACCGACTCCAACATCAGGTCTCCGAGAAAATTTTCCCTCCTCTCCAGAAGGAAGGACGGTTCTATGTATGTATGCATAGATACGTGCTTGTGCTTATATGAATGCAATCCCCCCTTGTTGTGCATGCTTGCATAGCGTAGTATGACAACACACACACACACACACTCTCTCTCTCTCTCTCTCTCTCCTCTCTCTCTCTCTCTCTCTCTCTCAGCTTGAAACAATAAATTGATGTATAATATTTTAGGAAATCTATGAAATAAAAAATGCAGTAATAGTTATAGTGATAATAATTATAATCATTAAGAGTATTATTGTAATTAAACTCAAGAGCTTTTCTCATACTTCGAAGTTGTTCAACTCTTACCCTTTCCTGTTCTTACTATCCACTACAGTTGACTACCAGCTCGATACAGAGGTACAGTGGGATACAGACATTTCTGGTACAACCTCGCTCTGAAGAAGTGCTCCCTGTCACAACCGTTACTGCGCGGAAAATTTCCGTGTTAAGCCCCCCCACCACCTCTGCCATCTCTTCCTACACTATCTGTTCGGTTACTAGCCCCGAAGCAAGGGTGTGACAGGGCACAGTTCTTTGGAGATAGGTGTGCCAAGGACTCTGTGTCCAACTGTACCATGGTATTTGAAGGATATTGACCTAAGTTATCCTCCCAGGGATTGATTCCAATAATAATGATTGGCTAACATGGTTCTCTCTACATAGTTTATATATGACAGATCTATTTTAACGTTGTCACTGATCTCATAATATTTATATAATCTTTAGGGTCATTACTTTTCATATAGTTTATTTCCTTATTTCCTTTCCTCTCTGGGATATTTTTTCCTGTTGGAGGTCTTGGGGTTATAGCATCCAGTTTTCCAAATAGGTTTGTAGCTTAGCGTAATAATAATATAATAATAATAATAATAATAATAATTTATTATTATTATTATTATTACTTGTTAAGCTACAGCCTTAGTTGGAAACGCAGGATACTATAAGTCCAAGACCTCCACAGGGAAAATAGGCCAGTTAGGAAAGGAAACAAGGAAAAATTAATTATTTTAAGAACAGTAATATTAGAATAATATTTCCTATAAAACTATAAAAACAACCAAACAAGAGAAGATAAATAAGATAGAAAAGGGTGCCCGAGTTTACCCTCCAGCAAGAGAACTCTAACCCAAGACAGTGGAAGACCATGGTACAAAGGCTATGGCACTACCCAAGACTAGAGAACAATGGTTTGATTTTGGAGTGTCATTCTCCTAGAACAGCTGCATACCCTAGCTAAAGATTCTCTTCTACTCTTACCAAAAGGAAAGTAGCCACTGAACACTTACAGTGCAGTTGTTAACCCCTTGGGTGAAGAAGAATGGTTTGGTTTTCTCAGTGTTGTCACGTGTATGAGGACAGAGGAGAATCTGTAAAGAAGAGGCCAGACTATTCAGTGTATGTGTAGGCAAAGACATAATGAACCGTAACCAGAGAGAGGGGTCCAATGTAGTAATTATCCTCCGTTATAGTTCTAAACACTCCTCTCTCTCTCTCTCTCTCTCTCTCTCTCTCTCTCTCCTCTCTCTCTCTCTCTCTCTCTCTCTCTCTCTCTCTCAGAGAACAGAGGAAAACCTAAATAAAAAAAATCTTACCCTTAAACTTCTCAGCCTAGGAAGGTGTTGTGAAATAGCTGCCTGGTGTACGATGCCTCCTAGGGCACCAATAACTGTTCGCTCGGGAGCCTCTTTCCTTACTGGTTGTTCCGGAAAGCAGAGCTGCTGGCATAAGGCCACATTGGGCTATTTTTTGGAGGGTGAAGAGAATTGGCTAAGGGAGTTACACACCCTTGGCAATGTCTGGAGTTTCTGTTGTTGAATATAAAGTGTTTGGATACGTTTGTATAGGAGCAGTTAGATGAAGGAATAAGAATTTTCTTCACGAGGAGAGAGAGAGAGAGAGAGAGAGAGAGAGAGAGAGAGAGAGAGAGAGAGAGAGGAGAATAAAGGAATGAATGTTGCATATTATTGTTATTATTAGTAGTATTATAGCAGTAGTAATTGTTTTGTTAATTTGCTATTAATTACACATATCAAATTTCTGGTATACATAATATTCCATCTTAACATTTCAAGTATATTATCAAACTTTGCGTCCTTCCTGTGGTGAAAGCAGCCAATGATCCCAAATTTCCAGAGATGAATATTCATATATTATTCATCCAGGCGGTCCGCCAGAAAGTTGGTTTCATTAGGGGAGTGAATCCGTAGCCACTCTCTAGGAGGTTTAATACTTAGGTTTAATATTTTTTAAATAAATCTCTTTGTTATTATAGAATATTAATTTCCTTTTGATGATAAGATGATAAAGTCAAAATTGTTAAGGGTTGTGGTGGCCTGGTGGTAGCGTCCTTACCTGGTGATTGCCAGACTGGGGTTCGAGTCCCGCTCAAACTCATTAGTTCATTTAGTCGCTGCAACCTCACTGTCCTTGTGAGCTAAGGATGGGTGGTTTGGGGGAGCCTATAGGTCTATCTGCTGAGTCATCAGCAGCCATTGCCTGGCCCTCCCTGGTCCTACCTTGGGTGGAGAGAGGCCTTGGGCGTGGATCGTATTTAATATTATCAGTCTCTAGGGGCATTGTCTTGCTGATAGGGCAATGTAACGTCCCCTTGCCTCTGCCATTCATAAGTGTCCTTTAAACCTTCAAGGCTATGACGGTTACGAGGCGGGCAAAGGATATGGTCCTTTCTGCCCTACACTGCAGGTGTGTCCGGTGTCCAAAGGGCTTCGCGGATTTGTATAAGGAAAGCGACCAGTGGCATCACCAGGTATTAAATATCCTTGAGCCACTCTCGGTGGCCACGGTGAATCACACCTGAGGCGTCCTGTTGAGTTAGGAAATAGGAGATTAGTCAGCCTTCTGTTGCTTGATATTCGAAGCAGGGACGAATAAGAACATTAAGAGGCTGTAGTAACTGGGATGGGGAAAATAATTTATGATGTTGAAAAAGAGAAGGTTATTTATTTGTTCTCAAAGGTCTTGTAATTAAGTGTATTTAAAGGACATTGAATTCTCCTAGCTATTTGTTTATACATATATACTCACACTGGTACGTATATAACACACACACACACACACGTATATATGTATATATATATATATATATATATATATATATATATATATATATATATATATATATATATGTATACATAATATACACAATATGGTGAAAGAGTATATGTATCGCAATGATCAGCAAAGCTGTACTAGTCAGGGCCACCCAGACTAGGATGGTTTGATGTGAGCGATGAGGCGAAAATCTCCCACCATCACTAATCAACAATGGCAAGCGTGGTGATGAAAACTGGCCACACTCCAATTCATACCTGAGGCCTTTGTCCTGCAGTGGACTAGAAACTGCTGCAATTGTTGTATATATATATATATATATATATATATATATATATATATATATATATATATATATATATATATATATATATATCTGTGTGTGTGTTGAAATACTGACATTTACACTAGCATTTCGAACCAAGAATAATTTTCAGAAAACAATCATGTTTAGTCCTGGAGAAGGTTAGTGACTCTCTTTTGCAAAAAGCTAATAAAACACAGAATCACTAAGCGAGTTCCAAAGCTACGCTTTTATGTTAATAAAACAAAAAGACTAATTTGAGTGTCAAATATTACATTATTCACGACGTATCCCTGATGTCACTGACGTTCTTTGAATTAACTAAAGGAAATCCCTTGCAAGTATTGGCACTTAGGAAGGATGATATTGGAGAGAAGAGATTTGTTGGAAGAGGATGCCTTTGCTAGAAGGCATTGGAGAGTGTGCAGAAGAAGAAGAAGAAGAAGAAGAAGAAGAAGAGAGAGAGAGAGAGAGAGAGAGAGAGAGAGAGAGAGAGAGAGAGAGAGAGAGAGAGAGAGAGAACATTGAATATAAAACACAAGGAACTCACAAGATTGTTATGGAATATGTTTGAGAAATAACTGATATTTTGCAAAGATAAAGTTCATAACATGATTTTGTATCTGTGTGTGAGAGAGAGAGAGAGACGAGAGAGAGAGAGAGAGAGAGAGAGAGAGAGAGAGAGAGAGAGAGAGAGAGAGCAGAGGAGAGAGAGAGAGAGAGAGAGAGAGAGAGAAGGATGGTATGGAGAGAAGAGGTTTGGTGGCAGAGGATGCCTTTGCTAGAAGGCATTGGAGAGTGTGCAGAAGAAGAATAAGAAGAAGGAGAGAGGAGAGAGAGAGAGAGAGAGAGAGAGAGAGAGAGAGAGAGAGAGAGAGAAGAGGTTTGATGGAAGAGGATGCCTTTGCTAGAAGGCATTGGAGATGACACATCATGCAACCGACCCCTTAATGAAGGGATAACGGTGAGGAAGAAGAAGAAGAAGAAGAAGAAGAAGAAGAGAGAGAGAGAGAGGAGAGATGAGAGAGGAGAGAAGAGAGAGAGAGAGAGAGAGAGAGAGAGAGAGAGAGAGAGAGAGAGAGAGAGAGAGAGAGAATAAAATGCTTCCCTCAATGCATGATGATGAGTTTGTGCTTTGATTGTTTATTTTTTTGTCTATTTTTTTTTTTTGTCCTCTGGTAGAATGACATGAATATATTTATGAGGGGTTAGGTACACTGAATGCTTATGAAATAGTGTCGTAAACGGTTGCGTATTGGTAATTTATGTAGTTTTATTTAAGAATATTATAGAAATTTGTTATTATTATTATTATTATTATTATTATTATTATTACTCCCTACTATACTATTTATAAACTTCGATGATAAAATTTTTATTAATTATTATTATTATTATTATTATTATTATTATTATTATTATTATTATTATTATGCTATATAAATTTTGATGATAATTTTTATTATTATTATTATTATTATTATTATTATTATTATTATTATTATTTATAAATTTTGAGGATGAACTTTTTATTACTATTATTATTTTCATTATTATTATTTTTATTATTATTATTATTATTATTATTATTATTTATATCATTATTATACTTAAAATTTTTTTATGATAAAATCTTTATAATCATTATTATTATTTTTATTATTATTATTATTATTATTATTATTATATTATTATTATTATTATTATTGTTATTATTATTATTATCATGAACCTTTGACCTAATTTCCCTTACAATTTTAGATAATAGAATTTTTTAATGTGTTCTTTATTATAAAATTATTAAAAGATTATTGGGTATATTTTATGAAATTGACGTGACTTTAACGTTGACTTTAAATATACAAATTCTTGAAAGCCTTTGTAGATAAATTCTAAAGAATTTTTACTGATTAGTTGTATAGAATTCTTAAAATTCTGGGAATTTTGTTTCCTCGAATTCTAGATAATTGGTTTTATTATCTTAAAAGAGGAAAATTAATTCTTAAAAGCCTGTATAGATAAATTCTGAAAAATCTATGGAATTCATGTAAATGCTTGAAGTCAAATTCTGGGAATTTTGTTTCCTCGAATTCTAGATAATTGGTTTTATTATCTTAAAAAGGAAAAGTAAGTCTTAAATCGTTTTGTAGATAAATTCTGAAAAATATATGGAATTCATGTAAATTCTTGAAGTAAAATTCTGAGAATTTTGTTTCCTCGAATTCTAGATAATTGGTTTTATTATCTTGAAGGGGAAAAGTATTTCTTAAAAGCCTTTATAGATAAATTCTGAAAATCTATGGAATTCATGTAAATTCTTGAAGTAAAATTCTGGGAATTTTGTTTCCTCGAATTCTAGAAAATTGGTTTTATTATCTTAAAGGGGAAAAGTATTTCTTAAAAGCCTTTATAGATGAATTCTGAAAAATCTATGGAATTCATGTAAATTCTTGAAGTAAAATTCTGAGAATTTTGTTTCCTCGAATTCTAGATAATTGGTTTTATTATCTTAAAGGGGAAAAGTATTTCTTAAAAGCCTTTATAGATAAATTCTGAAAAATCTATGGAATTCATGTAAATTCTTGAAGTAAAATTCTGGGAATTTTGTTTCCTCGAATTCTAGAAAATTGGTTTTATTATCTTAAAGAGGAAAAGTATTCTTAAAAGCCTTTATAGATAAATTCC
>NC_090744.1:21634988-21647488 GCF_036898095.1 Palaemon carinicauda
AAGTATTTCTTAAAAGCCTTTATAGATAAATTCTGAAAAATCTATGGAATTCATGTAAATTCTTGAAGTCAAATTCTGGGAATTTTGTTTCCTCGAATTCTAGATAATTGGTTTTATTATCTTAAAAAGGAAAAGTAAGTCTTAAATCGTTTGTAGATAAATTCTGAAAAATATATGGAATTCATGTAAATTCTTGAAGTCAAATTCTGAGAATTTTGTTTCCTCGAATTCTAGATAATTGGTTTTATTATCTTAAAGGGGAAAAGTATTTCTTAAAAGCTTTATAGATAAATTCTGAAAAATCTATGGAATTCATGTAAATTCTTGAAGTAAAATTCTGAGAATTTTGTTTCCTTGAATTCTAGATAATTGGTTTTATTATCTTAAAGGGGAAAAGTATTTCTTAAAAGCCTTTATAGATGAATTCTGAAAAATCTATGGAATTCATGTAAATTCTTGAAGTAAAATTCTGGGAATTTTGTTTCCTCGAATTCTAGAAAATTGGTTTTATTATCTTAAAGAGGAAAAGTAAGTCTTAAATCGTTTGTAGATAAATTCTGAAAAATCTATGGAATTCATGTAAATTCTTGAAGTCAAATTCTGGGAATTTTGTTTCCTCGAATTCTAGATAATTGGTTTTATTATCTTAAAAAGGAAAAGTAAGTCTTAAATCGTTTGTAGATAAATTCTGAAAAATATATGGAATTCATGTAAATTCTTGAAGTCAAATTCTGAGAATTTTGTTTCCTCGAATTCTAGATAATTGGTTTTATTATCTTAAAGGGGAAAAGTATTTCTTAAAAGCCTTTATAGATAAATTCTGAAAAATCTATGGAATTCATGTAAATTCTTGAAGTAAAATTCTGGGAATTTTGTTTCCTCGAATTCTAGAAAATTGGTTTTATTATCTTAAAGAGGAAAAGTATTTCTTAAAAGCCTTTATAGATAAATTCTGAAAAATCTATGGAATTCATGTAAATTCTTGAAGTAAAATTCTGGGAATTTTGTTTCCTCGAATTCTAGATAATTGGTTTTAGTATCTTAAAGAGGAAAAGTAATTCTTAAAAGCCTTTATAGGTAAATTCTGAAAAATTATGGAATTCATGTAAATTCTTGAAGTAAAATTCTGGGAATTTTTTTCTCAATTCGAGATAATTGTCTTAGATTAAACAGGAAAAGTCGTGAGTAAACCTTAAAATAAAATTCTGGGAATTTTTCCCATTAAATTCTAGGTAATTGGTTTAGTAAAAAAACAGTAAAAGTAAATTATATATAATCTTAAAACCAGGTAGTAAACACCTGAAATAAAATTCTTGGATTTTTTTCCTCAAATTACAGATAATTGGTTCATTAGATTGTACAAAGGAAAGTAAATATATGTCTAATCTTGAAAATAATTAGTGAAAGCTAGGAAATATGACGTCAGGGATGTGGTGGCTGATGTGGTAACATCCCTGACTGGTGAACGCCAGACTGGGGTTCGAGTCCCGCTCAATCTCGTTCGTATCTTTGGTCGCTGCAACCTCACCATCCTTGTGAGCTAAGGATGGGGGGTTTAGGGGAGCCTATGGGTCTATGTGCTGAGTCATCAGGAGCCGTTGCCTAGCCCTCCCTGGTCATAGCTTGGGTGGAGAAGGGGCTTGGGGCTGATCGCTGATCAAATGTATCTATGGTCAGTCTCTAGGGCATTGTCCTGCTCAACAGGGCAATGTATTGTCCTTGCCTCTGCCATTCCTGAGCGGCCTTTAAACCTTTAAATAATTTCCTGAAAGTCTGGCCTATGAGTTTTGGGAAAATCCCTAGAACTTGGCGAAGACTTTCAAGTGTCTCTTTACCAAGAATAACATTTCTTCCGTTTTAACTTCGTCTAGACCAAACAAAATATTCGTGTGTATGAGTATGTTTATTTGTGTGTTTATTACAGAGGTGTTAGTTTTTAGGTAATATGATTGTAAAGTAGTTCAAGATTTTGTTAGAGTAATTTCAGCAAAAGCGTGTTGTTAGAAATAGTTGGTACGTATATTTTGTCTAGACTAAAAGAGAACTTCATGTGTATGTGTATGTGTGTGTGGAAAGTGTATGATAGATGTAAGACTTTGGATTTCTTTCTCTCTCTCTCTCTCTCTCTCTCTCTCTCTAGATATTGCATATATATATATATATATATACACGCGTATCTATATATATATATATATATATATTATATGTATTTATATACATGTATAAATATGAATATATATGTATATATATATGTATATATATAATATGTATTTATATACATGTATAAATATGAATATATATGTATATATATTTACTGTATATATATAAATATATATACAGTAATATATATATATATATATATATGCATATATATATGTGTATATATATATATATATATTAGTATATATATATATATATATATATATTCATTCGTATTTTCACTTTAGACGTGAATCCATGTTCTTCAGTACTCGTATTTCACGCATCATTTAATTAAAAAATTTTACTCTTGCAATTGCAAGAAGATAACATTGTGTTCATTATATGGCCCTCCCCCCAAAAAAAAGAATGAAAATGCACTCTCTCTTTCTTTGTCTCTAGAACAATATTTTTTTTCTTTTTTTTTTCTTTGCGATGTTCGTTTGTTTCATTGAGACCATTTCTTTATGGAGATTTCGTTCTCTGGTGTTGCAACTCTGATTCATTTCAACGTCTTTATATACATAGCCTTTTGTTTACCTTTTTGCTGACTTACGTGGTTGGTTCCTCTTGAGAGAGAGAGAGAGAGAGAGAGAGAGAGAGAGAATGCTGTGAAATTGAGCTTTAATATATAACACATATATATATACTATAGATAGAAAAAGAAAATGTATATATATACATGTATATATCTATATATCTATCTATATCCGTGTGTTTATATATGTGTGTACGTATATATATATATATATATATTATACATTATATATTATATCTATCTATCTATCTATCTATATATATATATATATATATACTGTATAATATATATTATATCTATCTATCTATATATATATATATACTGTATAATATATATATATATATATACTGTATATAATATATATATATATATATATATAATATACATATATATACATATTTATATATATATTATACATTATATGTATATTATATCCATCTGTCTATTTATCTATCTATCTATCTATCTATCTATATATATACTGGAAATAATATATGTATATATATATATATATATATATACCTTCCGACCCATTTAGAAGAAATCTCCACACTAACATAGACCGACGTATCATCATTTGGTATTAGTATCAATCATGATAATTTACCTTCTTACGATTTCTCATAGCCATTTGCAAGAATGAACACCATCTTCAAGAAATAAGTGAAAAAAATATATACAGTTCATGTGTATATAGAAATATGTGTGCATGTATATAAGGTCATATATTCATGCATGTTTATATACGTGTATTCGTAACAGTTTTGTACATTTACATATCTTCGAAGACTACACAAGAAAATTATTTGTTAGAATGACAGAATTTTAGGTCCAATTCTTGAATTCTGTACCTCGAAAAATTTGCATTCTTGAATTCTGTACCTCGAAAATTTCTCATTCTTGAATTCTGTACCTCGAAAAATTTTCATTTTTGAATTCTGTACCTCGAAAAATTCTTATTCTTGAATTCTGTACTTCGAAAAATTTTCATTTTTGAATTCTGTATCTCGAAAAATTATCATTCTTGAATTCTGTACTTCGAAAAATTTTCATTTTTTAATTCTATATCTCGAAATATTCTCACTTAGTCCGTAACTTCCTTTTCTGTCTGCTTCATGACTTATTCATGTTCAAACAATTTCTGTTATTTGTATATAATTAAGATGAAATGAAGAAAAGTGAGATATTGATTAAACACTGATTTAGACACGATGTTTACATAATTTTGCTCTTTCTGCCATTAGAATAAACCTTTTGCTGCTTGCATAAGACGGTAAGGTTTGTTGCAACCTTGAGCAACGCTTTATTTATATAATAAAGTTATATCTAAAAAGAAAAAGTGTGAAATTCTATCAAGAAATCAATTACACAAGTATTCTTAGATAATTTTGCTTTTTCCTCCCTTAGAAACTCATTTCCGCTTGCATACGTTGCTAAGGTATGTTGTAACCTTCAGTGACGCTTTATTGATATATCAAAGTTATACATAAGAGAAAAGTGTGAAATTCTATTAAGAAATCATTTACACCCGTATTCTTAGATAATTTTGCTTTTGTGGACCTTGGAACAAACGCTTTGCAGCTTGCATAAGTCGCTAAGGTTTGTTGTAACCTTGAACAACGCTTTATTAATATAATAAAGTTATACATAAGAGAAAAGTGTGAAATTCTGTTAAGAAATCACTTACACCCGTATTCTTAGATAATTTTGCTCTTTCCTCCCTTAGAAACTCATTGCCGCTTGCATAAGTCGCTAAGGTTTGTGGTAACCTTTCAGTAACGCTTTATTGATATACTAAAGGTTTAAAAAAAAAGGTGAAATTCTATTAAGAAATCAATTACACAAGTATTCTTAGATAATTTTGCTCCTGTCTACCTAAGAATAAACCCTTTGCCGCTTGAATAAGTCGCTAAGGTATGTTGTAACCTTCAGTGACGCTTTATTGATAATTTAAAGTTATGCATAAGAGAAAAGTGTGAAATTCAATTAAGAAATAATTTACACCCGTATTCTTAGATAATTTTGCTTTTATGGACCTTGGAACAAACCCTTTGCCGCTTGCATAAGTCGTTAAGGTCTGTGGTAACCTTTCAGTAACGCTTTATTGATATACTAAAGGTTTTAAAAAAAAAAAAGGCTGAAATTCTATCGAGAAATCATTTATATCCGTATTCTAAGATAATTTAGCTCTTTAAGACATTAGAATAAGCTTATTGCCGCTTGCATAAGTCGATAAGGTTTGTTGTAACCTTGAGCAACATTTTATTGATATAATAAAATTAAGTAGTTAAACTTACGTAATTATTTTGATCCGTAATTTTGTCCCCTAGAATAAACCCTTGCCGCTTGCATACGTCGCTAAGGTTCGTGGCAACCTTCACTTACGATGTACATCCAATTCACACTGCAAGGGCGTTTTAACCTTACGCTCAACCTTCTCCACCTTTTTATCCGTGTTTTGGGCGTGGCATAAGTGTTGAGGCGTTCAACGTATATATTTCTTAATTACAATTGAGTTCAGTTTTCTTTCATTTATTTAGCAACTCATGGCGTTTTAAATACTTGACCTCTTAATTTAAATGAAAACGGGGCAGACCGATTGGTCGTTTATGACTAAGAGCATATTATATATGAGATTTTATTATTTTTAATAGATACTAAGATAAACCTTCAATAGTCTATTATCAATTCTATGATTATGATTATATTTTGGGTTTGGAAACAAAATCAACGAGCACTTATTATTATTATTATTATTATTATTATTATTATTATTATTATTATTATTATTATTATTATTTATTAGTGTTACTATTATTATTATTATTATTATTATTATTATTATTATTATTATTATTATTATTATTACTAGTCAAGCTACAACCCTAGTTGGAAAAACAAGACGTTATAAGCCCAAGGGCTCCAACAGGACAAAATAGCCCAGTGAGGAAAGGAAACAAAGAAATAGATAAGAGATATGAGAAAAAATTAACAATAAAATATTTAAACAAAAACTATAAAACCATCGTATATCAAAACGCCACAATGGAAGAAGGAAAAAATAACAGTGAAAAAACAATAACAAATAAACAAAAAAGAATAGTGAAAGAATAAGCATACACACATTGCTCTAAGGGGCTGTGGTGTTAATGCTATCAATGCACCTCGCGCGGAGTACTGTAGGCATTATTTAAAGGTCTTTGTAATGTTTCTTTCCCCATAAGTATCATTTAATATCCTTCTACTTTACTTTGCTGTCCAACCTCTTTGACTTTTTCTTCCGTTGTCTTATTCTCTGAATAGCCTGATTGGTAACGTCTCTGCCTGGTGTTTGCCAGACGGGGGTTCGAGTCCCGCTCAGACTCGTTAGTGCCTTTAGTGTCTGCATCCTTGTGAGCTAAGGATGTGGAGTTTGGGGGAGCCTATAGGTCTATCTGCTGAGTCATCAGCAGCCATTGCCTGGCCCTCCTTGGTTCTAGCTTGGGTGAAGAGGGGGGATTGGGCGCTGATCATATGTATATATGGTCACTCTTTAGTGCATTGTCCTGCTTTATAGGGCAATGTCACTGTCCCTTACCTCTGCCATTCATGAGCGGCCTTTAAACCTTTTAAACAGGCCCCAGCGTCGGGCTACCTAGCCAAAAATTCATATATGTGTATGTATCTTTGTATGTATGTATGTATACATACAGACATATATGTATCCATATTCAGAAGGATAATGGATGTATATGAATTATACTTAAGAGTTTTATATGTCTGCTGATGTTTCAATCACTTTGCAAACGATATCGTTTGGAAAACTTTTATTAATTTTCTCTCTCTCTCTCTCTCTCTCTCTCTCTCTCTCTCTCTCTCTCGTTACTTGTTAGATACGCTAAAAAGTCTTATAATTCCTGTAGAGAT
Source organism: Palaemon carinicauda (assembly GCF_036898095.1). Lineage (NCBI taxonomy): Eukaryota > Metazoa > Arthropoda > Malacostraca > Decapoda > Palaemonidae > Palaemon > Palaemon carinicauda. Next base: position 21,641,632 of record NC_090744.1, read on the forward strand.
CTCATTGGTTAGCACAGATTCCATCTGATGATTCTCTCTCTCTCTCTCTCTCTCTCTCTCTCTCTTTCACAGACAGCTATATATATATATATATAGATATATATATATATATATATAGAGAGAGAGAGAGAGAGAGAGAGAGAGAGACCTAAGTCGTGATATGACCATCTGAACAGAAATAGGAAAAACATAAGCACATTATACATAAAGAGACATGTTTCATTAATTCTGTTAATATAACCGTTGTTACTCAACTCAAGATATTGAGATATTTTATAATATTTATTCATTAATTTTTATGTTTATTTATTTTCTTTCCTCACTGGGAAATAATTTTTCCCCGTTGGAGCCTTTGGGCTTACAACTAGAGTTGTAGCTTAGCTATTAATAATAATAATAATAATAATAAGGCGACTACGCAGGCGAACATAATTACCCAGAGTTACCCTTTCAATGTTATTGCCTGGGACACCAGTTTTCTTTGTTAAGTGATTGGAGTGAAATCCGGATATTATGTATTATTTCTATAAATAACTTTATTTTGTATTTTCAGGTGGATCTTAACACCCCGTCACCGGCATCATGGTGATTGTTACGAGGGTAAGTGAAAAACAATGTTTTTATTTGGTTATTGTTTGTTAGGATAAGTCGATCTCAAGGTCTTTGAATCTCGTAGTTTTTGCTATTAAGATGAAATTTCTTGTTTTTACTTTGTCTAGGTAAGGAAATATTTTTGGGTATGTATGCGTGTTTGTTGGTCGAGAGATATGGGTTATTTGCTATCACCAGAAATATCGTCTGTAAGGCTTACACATATTTATATATTCTTATATATATGCAAATGCACACACAAAACACACACACACACACACATATATATATATATATATATATATATATATATATATATGCAGATACATACATATAGTATATATGTGAATATATATCTATATGTATGTGTGTATATATATGTGAATATATATCTATATATATATGTGTATATATATATATATGTATATATATATATATATATATATATATATAGTAGATAAAATTAAGTGTTCAAACTTATTCATTATTTTACATGTATATTGTTTATTTATTTATCTTTTAATATATTCATTTATATGTTTATTGAAACATTTGAATTTTTTTGTTCGTTAGTTCATTTATTTAATTATTTATTAGTATATTTCTCGTTTTCAACTTTATGGAAGAGCATCTAAATCCTGCCTTATAAGGAGGGAATATCCGCCTTTCGTATTTAGCCTGTTTATGTTCGTTCCTTAGTTTATATATTTGAATATCCATTAAATATTAACTATAATTAAACTAAATTAAATTAAAAATATTAGATATTCGTATATACGGCTGTGCATTCATTTGTATATTTATATTTTTATTTTCAATATTATGGAAGAACGTCTTAAAGTCTTGCCTTATAAGGAATCAATATCACCTCCCCCATCGTCTTTAAGTCGTCTAGCGGCAACTTGATAAGCTATTAAGAGAATTCCTAAGTCACGGCCTTTCACGACCTCTAAGGGGCTTCCGTAGACACCCATAAGGCTTCCATTACTATGCTTTCGTTGCATTTCTGGAATCAAGAAGCCTTTGGTGATTTGGGCAATTGATAAAGGGTGAGGAAGCATTTGATAATTTGGGCATTTGGTAAGCGGTCATGAAGCCTTTGGTGATTTGTGCAATTGACATAGGGTAATGAAGCCTCTGGTGATTTGGGTAATTGACAAAGGGATATGAAGCTTTCGGTGATTTGGGCAATTGGGAAAAGGGTAATGAAGCCTTTGGTGGTTTGGGCAATTGATGAAGGGTAATGAAACCTTTGGTGATTTGTGCAATTGACAAAGGGTAATGAAGCCTCTGGTGATTTGGGCAATTGATAAAGGGTAATGAAGCCTTTGATGATTTGGGCAATTGGGAAAAGGGTAATGAAGCTTTTGGTGATTTATGCAATTGACAAAGGGATATGAAGCCTTCAGTGATTTGGGCAATTGGCAAAAGGGTAATGAAGTATTTGGTGATTTGGGCAATTGATAATGGATGATGAAGCATTTGGTGATTTGTGCCATTGGTAAGAGGTAATGAAGCCTTTGGTGATTTGTGCAATTGATAAAGGAATATGAAGTCTTTGCTGATTTGGGCAGTTGGCAAAAGGGTAATGAAGCCTTTGGTGATTTGGGCAATTGGTAAGAGGTAATGAAGCCTTTGGTGATTTGTGCTATTGACAAAGGGATATGGAGCCTTCGGTGATTTGGGTAATTGGCAAAAGGGTAATGAAGCCTTTGGTGGTTTGGGCAATTGATAAAGGGTGATGAAACCTTTGGTGATTTGTGCAATTGGTAAGAGGTAATGAAGCCTTCGGTGATTTGGGAAATTGGCAAAAGGGTAATGAAGCCTCTGGTGATTTGGGCAATTGATAAAGGGTGATGAAGCCTTTGATGATTTGGGCAATTGGTAAGGGGTAATGAAGCCTTTGGTGATCTGTGCAATTGACAAATGGATATGAAGCCTTCGGTGATTTGGGTAATTGGCAAAAGGGTAATGAAGCCTTTGGTGGTTTGGGCAATTGATAAAGGGTGATGAAGCCTTTGGTGATTTGGGCAATTGGTAAGAGGTAATGAAGCCTTTGGTGATTTGGGCAATTGATAAAGGAATATGAAGTCTTTGCTGATTTGGGCAGTTGGCAAAAGGGTGATGAAGCCTTTGGTGATTTGGGCAATTGGTAAGAGGTAATGAAGCCTTTGGTGATTTGTGCTATTGACAAAGGGATATGGAGCCTTCGGTGATTTGGGAAATTGGCAAAAGGGTAATGAAGCCTCTGGTGATTTGGGCAATTGATAAAGGGTGATGAAGCCTTTGATGATTTGGGCAATTGGTAAGGGGTAATGAAGCCTTTGGTGATCTGTGCAATTGACAAATGGATATGAAGCCTTCGGTGATTTGGGTAATTGGCAAAAGGGTAATGAAGCCTTTGGTGGTTTGGGCAATTGATAAAGGGTGATGAAGCCTTTGGTGATTTGGGCAATTGGTAAGAGGTAATGAAGCCTTTGGTGATTTGTGCAATTGACAAAGGGATATGAAGCCTTCGGTGATTTGGGTAATTGGCAAAAGGGTAATGAAGCCTTTGGTGGTTTGGGCAATTGATAAAGGGTAATGAAGCCTTTGGTGATTTGGGCAATTGATAAAGGGTAATGAAGCCTTTGGTGATTTGGGCAATTGATAAAGGGTAATGAAACCTTTGGTGAGTTGTGCAATTGGCAAAAGGGTAATGAAGCCTCTGGTGATTTGGGCAATTGATAAAGGGTAATGAAGCCTTTGATGATTTGTGTAATTGACGAAGGGACATGAAGCTTTTGCTGATTTGGGCAATTGACTAAGGATAATGAAGCCTTTGGTGATTTATGTAATTGACGAAGGGATATAAAGCCTTTGGTGATTTTGGCAGTTGATAAATGTTAATTTTATTTGAGTTTTTTTTTTTTATTTTCTATAACAGCTTTGTATTGGTTGATTTTCATGACCCCTTATTTTGATGGGTGTGAGATTTTCCTCGAGTATTTTATTTTATTTTATTCTAACAGCTGTTAAATATTGTATAATTATATCTGTCAGGGAGCTAAGGATTTTAGTGTTTTGTATTATTACAAATAGCTTTGTCAACATATTTTTAAACGATATTCTTTTTTTGTTTATTGTAATACTTGTGATTATGAAATCGATTTTTTTTACTGTTGTAAAATAAAATGTATTGGATGCAGTATTATGATAATTCCATTGGTGGGATTTATCAATCTTTGATTGTTTTTTATGTTCTACTATAGGTTTTCTGGTAATTGTTTACAACACCACGCTCTCCATTTACTCCAAAATAATGCAATCCTGCAGTTCTCATCTTCTTGCACTGTAATTAGGTGGTTATTTAAATTTTGGGAAAGCAATAATTAGCAAGATATGTTGAGGAAGGGGGAAGGGGTTATAAAAAGAAAATAGCTCGGTTTCCTCACTAAACGATTTGGAACTGACATGTCAACATCGTCAACCAAACAGAATTCGTGATGCCAGCGTACATAAACAGAAGTTTGTGATGCCAGCGTACATTTGATATACTGTATATTCAAAATATACTTAATAAAAAATTGAGTGATTACTCAAAAGTGTCACTACTTGTAAATTGCATATTTTATGGACACTTTTGAGTAATTAATCCATTTTTAATTAAGTATTGGTTCTGATAGTTACTGAAGACAAGACAATCCCCTAGATACTGACCATATACTCCTATGATCAGCGCCCAAACTAGGACCAGGGAGGGCCAGGCAATGGCTGATGATGACTCAGGAGGTAGATTTATAAGCTCCTCCAAATCCACCATTCCTAGCTCACAATTATGGTGAGGCTGCAGGCACTAAAAAAATGAACCAGCATCACTGGGTCTCGAACTTCCATTCAACAGGTTGGTTGGAGACAAAAATAGTTTTGAATGCTTATATAGTTCCTACTACTACTACTACTACTACTACTACTACTACTACTACTAATAATAATAATAATAATAACAATAATAATGATAATAATAATGATGATAACAAAATTAATATATTAAAAAGAAAGAGAGAGAGAGAGAGAGAGAGAGAGAGAGAGAGAGAGAGAGAGAGAGAGAGAGTGAGAGAGAGAGCGCTAATCTTTATAAGTGCAATGCATCTAAAAATGTATTTAGGAGACGAGTTTATGAATTTGCGATTTATTTAGATTTTGTGTTGGTGAGATCCATCTATTTAGAGAGAGAGAGAGAGAGAGAGAGAGAGAGAGAGAGAGAGAGAGAGAGAGAGAGAGAGAGAGAGAGAGAGAGAGAGAATTAAGCGTTCCGCAATCATGCTTATGGCATTTGCCTTTAATATGGTGACGTCACGGGCGGTGGAGCTGAAAATCATAGGTGGAATCGAGTGACGTAGATTTTTTTTTTCATCGTAAAAATATTCTTCTTTAGCTCTGCCTGAGCGTGAAGCATTTTCATCAGAAAGATTTCTTATACAGTAATGAAATCTGTAATTATCTCTCTCTCTCTCTCTCTCTCTCTCTCTCTCTCTCTCTCTCTCTCTCTCTCTCTCTCTCTCTCTCTTTATTTGGTGGCACCAGTCAAGCATTGATCAGTTATTTTTCTAATGTATACTGTATATATATATATATATATATATATATATATATATATATATATATAAATGTGTGTATGTGTACGCCTATATATACATATACATAAACATATGTATATATTATATATATATATATATATATATATATATATATATTTATTTATACATTCATACATTTATATGTATGTATGTATATATATACACATACATACATATACATATGTTTTATATATATATATGTATATATACAGTATATATATATATATATATATATATATATATATATATATATATATACATATATATATATATATATATATATATATATATATATATATATATGAATGAGAGAAAAAAATCATAACGGTATCTTGTATCACACCCAAAGGTATTAAGCAAATAAATCCTCTTATATCACCTTGCTATCTTATCTCTAATCCTCTACATCACACCTCCAGAAAGGCACGTCGGTTCTCATTGAGTATTTAGTGTGGAAATTACTGTACTTGCTGGAAGATCATACCTAAGTTCGCTCATTGTTAATTTCAGTGTGATTTTCTATATTTTTTTTTCAATTTTTTGTTTTTTTGTTTCATGCCCAGAGTTTTTATCGTTTGAAATTACTGTGTTTTTGAGTTTGTTTTGTGATTTATTAAAGTTTTTTTTTTTTGAAAATCATAATAATT
>NC_090744.1:21652488-21657488 GCF_036898095.1 Palaemon carinicauda
CATATATACGTATATATATAAATATATATATGTATATATATGTATGTGTATGTATATATGTATATATGTATATATATATATATATATATATATATATATATATATATACATACATATATATACGTACATATATATATATATATATATATATGGATGTACGAGTTGTGGTAACGTATTTAAATCATCCCTGCCAAGCGATCTGCGGGTCTGGGGTTCGAGACACGCTTAAGCACTATAGTTTCTTGTAGTGTCTGCAAACTCACCATCCTTGTGAGCTAAGGATGGGGGGATATTTAGGGGAGCCCATAGATTTTCCTGCATAGTCATCGGCAACCATTGCCTGGCACTCCCTAGTCCTTGTTTGGGTGGAGAGGAGCTTTGCGCTCATCATTTATGTATGGTCAGTTACTAGTGCTTTGTCATATTCCATTACCTATGCCATTCATTTAAACACTTAACGATTTTAAACATGAATATATCAAATGCAAAATTAATCATACTACTACTACTACTACTACTACTACTACTAATAATAATAATAATAATAATAATGATAATAATGCTACTGCTACCTATTACTACTACTACCATTATTATTATTATTATTATTATTATTATTACTAGCCAAGCTACAACCCTAGTTGGAAAAGCAAGATGCTATAAGCCCAGGGGCTCCAACAGGGAAAAATAGCCCAGTGAGAAAAGGAAATAAGGAAATAAATAAATGATGAGAATAAATCAACAATATATCATTCTGAAAACAGTAACAGCGTTAAAACAGATATGTACTGCAACTACTTTAATGATAGTACCAATAAGCAAATAACAAAAATAGAAAATAGACACCTACCATAAAATATGACCTATCTACTACTACTACTACTACTAAGTAGTAGTAGTAGCAGTAGTAGTAGTAGTAGTAATGATATTAATAACAGCAATAACTATCGACACTACTAGTAACACAGGAACAACAATAATCCAAATTGAACATTGTCCTGAGTTCGACGACACAGATTTAGGCTTTAAAAAGTGGGAAGCCCAGATAAAGTACGTTCCTGATTGCTAGGCGTTGTCTCCTTGTTACGTCGGAGATGTGAGATTATGGAAACTAATGCTCCACTGGGTACGCAACTCCCCCCCCCACCCTCTCTCTCTCTCTCTCTCTCTCTCTCTCTCTCTCTCTCTCTCACTCTCTAATCGCTTTATTTACATGTACAGTATCAGTTCAGGTAAAAAATAAGCAATTTGATAACTCTCTCTCTCGCTCTCTCTCTCTCTCTCTCTCTCTCTCTCTCTCTCTCTCTCTCTCTCTCTCTCTCTCTCTCCAATCACTTCATTCACATGTTATCAGTTCAAGAATAAGCAATTTGATAACTCTCTCTCTCTCTCTCTCTCTCTCTCTCTCTCTCTCTCTCTGTTGATAGATCTTGTGTGTAAATGTCTTAATAGACTCGTTTTATTGAAGCCTAATTAAGGTTTAATGGGTATATAGGGTAATGATTTATTTATGAATGTGTCTATAAACATATACAGAACAACATAAAAAAATGCAGCTGTTTCTAGTCTCCTGCTGGACAAAGGCTTGGACATGTCCTTAGTCATAAACATGCATATATATATATATATATATATATATATATATATACATATATATATATATATATATACACATATATATATTTATATATATATATATATATATATATATACATATATATATATATATATATATATATTATAATATAGCTATGTATTTTAAACCTCCTAATATCTTGATTCCCTCTACCTCGAGATCAGACACCCAGGAGGGAATCAACTCAAAGATAATAGCTTCTAGCCGGCTGGGGAATCGAACACGGGCCCAAGAAACTCAGGTGACAGTGACATAACATTTAGCCACAGTAGTTTTCATAGAATATGGGTTATTTGAATATGAAAAACACGTTTAAATGTACAAAATGTATCATTATATATATATATATATTATATATATATATATATATATATATATATGTTCACATGGGATTTATTATATATTATTAGTGTCAATAAGAGAATTTCTTGGAAATTGGCTCAAGTTTGTCTCCTCTTGCAGATGTTTTCAAGGTAGGACAATCAGGGGAAACTTCCCTAATGCATTAGTCATTTCCTATTCACATTAAGAGAGAGAGAGAGAGAGAGAGAGAGAGAGAGAGAGAGAGAGAGAGAGAGAGAGAGAGAGAGAGAGGTGGTATTATGAAGGGATGGCACTCATATTCAGGAAAATACACATTTTTATTATTATTTTTAATATTATTATTATTATTATTATTATTATTATTATTATTTTTATTAATTGCTAAGCTACAACCCTAGTTGGAAAAGCAAAATACTATAAGCCCATGTGCCCCAACAGGGAAAATATCCCAGTGAGGAAAGGAAATAAGGAAAAATAAAATATTCCAAGAACACTAACAACAACATTAAAATAAATCTTTCCTATATAATCTATAAGAATTTTAACATACCTGTATGTATATACAGTATATATATATATATATATATATGTGTGTGTGTGTGTGTGTGTGTATTGTGCTTGTCTTTGTATGAAGTTTGAAAATAATATTAATTTTTTTTAAATGTGTCTTTGTCTTTGTATGAAATTTGAAAATAAATTTTTTTTTTAAATAATTTATTTGACATTGAAATTTTATCCTAAATATGCATTTTATTTTGTGACTGTATAACATATTGATATTATTATTGTTATATTAAGTTGGCCTTGTGCCAACACTGAATCATTATCATCTTTCCGCCGTCAAAAACAAAGAAAATAAATAAATAAAATAAAAAATAAAATAATATATAAAATATATTAATTCATCCACAATGAGTGAATTAATTTTTTCCGTTTAACGCACACAATGATAATTACCAGAAAATGAATGAATTAAGTGAATTTGGAGGTTGAATATAAATACTGCTCTTTGGTTTGTTTATTTAACTGCTGCAATAAATAATATTTCTGACGTTACGGATTGATTGATTGACTTAATTTACCTTGACCTTGAATTATCAGAGACATTGATCCAGATGTGAATATACTGTATATATATATATATATATATATACACACACACATATATGACAACATATACTCATCTGTATGTGTGCGTATATATATATATGTGTGTATATATGTATATATATATATATATATTTATATATTTATATATACACTATATATATACATAAATATACATATGACAGCATGTACGCATATGTCTGTGTGCGTGTATATATATATATGTATATATATATATATATATATATACACACATACACACACATATGACAGCATGTACGCATATGCATGTGTGCCTATATATGTATATATATATATATATATATATTTATATATGCATATATATATGTATATATATATATATATATATACACACATACAGTAGTGTATATGCTGTCTTATACATATATATATATATATATATATATGTGTGTGTGTGTGTGTGGTTATATATGTGTGTGTGTGTGTGTGTGGTTGCATGAAATATGCCAGCCAGTACACATAATAAAATTTTTGAATGACGTGTAGACACAAACGCATAAACACCTGCCACTCCTGCAACATATAATTACAAAATAAGAGGTACTTATTAGTAAACATCCGATGTACTGTATAACAATGGAAGAAAAACTGCTGAATCAGCATGTACCCGGAGTGTATGAATGATGTTTGTAGATATTGCATAGCTTGAAGGATCAACTTGCCTACAGACTAATATTCTCTCTCTCTCTCTCTCTCTCTCTCTCTCTCTCTCTCTCTCTCTCTCTCTCCTTGGCTATTTTTTCATCAGTTTAGGTCAAGAATAAGCAATTTGATAACACACACTCTTTCTCTCTCTCTCTCTCTCTCTCTCTCTCTCTCTCTCTCTCTCTCTCTCTCTCTCCAATTCACCTTGCTTACATGTTATCAGTTCAGGTCAAGAATAAGCAATTTGATAACTCCTCTCTCTCTCTCTCTCTCTCTCTCTCTCTCTCTCTCCTCTCTCTCTCTCTCTCTGCTCAAGAATAAGCAATGTTGACTGATATAAGAAAACACCTTTGAATTTGAATTCTACTGAGTTACGTAACCCTGACCACCATAAGTAGCCCAGACCGGAGGAAACGCAATAATAGATTAGTTTTAACCCGAAGGAAAATAGTGACCATTATCTCAAAGGATGAAAGGGACAACCAAGGAGGGATAGGATCTTTTCCCCAATCCTGCATTCACAGGATTACTGATTTCCGTGGGGTAACGGGATTTGCAATTCACGGTTATTTTTTAGCGATTACATTTTGTAATGGGGATTTTTTTTTTTTTTTTTAGGGATGATTTTTGTATATTCAGAAATATTTTAATTGTTTCCGGTGTTTTTTGTTATTCAGTGTTAACTATGAGTGCATATACACAAACACACACACTTGCATACACACCGATATGTATCTATATATGTATATATATATATATATATATATACATATATATATGTATATGTATATATATATATATATGTATGTATATATATATGCATGTATATATACTGTATATATATATATATATATATATATATATATATATATATATATATATATATATACTGTATATATAAAATCATGGTTATTTGTTAACGGTTATGTACGTTTCCCTATTAAAGTAATTTATTATTATTATTATTATTATTATTATTATTATTATTATTATTATTATTATTATTATTATTATTATTATTATAATTGTTATTATTACCATCATCATCTTATATATGATGCCTGTATGGGAAGTACAGTCGTCATTCCCATTCAGCACATATCCCAATTTCCTGTCTGGCATCTATAGGTATAGGTGTTCCTCTCCCCCCTGTCCATCCACCATCCCCAGTTTTGGCCAATTTTTGCCTCACCCCCCCCCCTTACACCCCCACTTCCTCTTTTGCTCTTTCTCTGTCTCTATCATT
>NC_090744.1:21662488-21664983 GCF_036898095.1 Palaemon carinicauda
TTTACTGTTTCCTCTTGACAAAGAACAACACTGGAATAACGGAAAGAAAGATATGGCACAAAGTTCTCGCCTTTGTCAAAGCCAGCGGCTTATTTTTACATCTGGATTTACGATTCGAGTTATCTATATCCCTTTGGCTGATGTAGTGACTTATTTGTTTAAATTTTCCATTTTCTGTACTTCGTAATCATTTAGTGTTTAAATATAAGCATTTTCATTAGTAGTTTTTTAAACTCGGCTTCAGCGCATGTCTGTTTTTTTTTAGACTTTTTATTATTGTGTTGGGAAAGGGGGTGGGGGGTGGGGGGGGGGGGGTCACTTTTGGAACACCACCCACTGTGCCATCATTAAAGGGTGGCAGTGTCCCATTGGTAGTGAAATAAGGGGCGTATCCCTAGCCTGGTTGATTAGCTGTTGTTAATTAATAATGAATTAGAAAAAAATTATCTCTGTAAAAAGGAAAAAAAATGTATGGATTCCAAAGCATAGACTCGTATAATAATGATAATTATTATTCTTGGTATTGGAATAATAATGGTTATTATTATTTATGATATTAATGATAATACCAAGTGCTTCTTATGGAATAAATAAAAGATAAATTACGATTTCAATGGACAGAAAGCTAAGACAAAATTGTCAAAATACGTTTTGAAATTATGATTGATTGATTGATTTTGAGTTTTTCTGTCATCGTGAATTAAAAATTATAATGACAGGTAGACTACGATTAAAATTAGTATAAGCTAATGATAATTGAAGAATTAATAATGACGAGAACTTAGTTCAGATCATAACAATAGGTCATCATCGCGAGGTAGTTAAGGAAAGGTATCCCCGTTGGGCTGTTATATAAATGCAAGTTTACAAAGGTTTTTTGTTCTAAAACCTTTAATTTTTATGAAGGTTTATTTTCCGATGCCAACCTTTGGAATATACACACTAGATGATTATGACTTGATATTCTTATTGATATTATATTTGTCTTAATAAGCTAAACTGGTTGTTATATAAATGCAAGTTGACATAGGTTATTTATTCTAAAACCTTTAATGATATGAAAGTTTATTTTCCGTTGTCAACCTTTGGAATATACAAACTAGATGATTATGACTTGATAATCTTATAAATATTAGATTATTTGTCTTAATAAGCTAAACTAGATGTTATATGTGTAATTAACAGCTGAATTATGTTAGAAAGTACAGACTTATGACTTGATTCTCTTATAAATATTAGATTATTTGTATTGATAAACAACTAGATGTTATATGTGTAATTAACAGCTTAGTTATGCTATAAAGTACACACTCATGACTAGATTCTCTTGTAAATATTAGATTATTTGTATTAATAAGCTAAACTAGATGTTATATGTGTAATTAACAGCTTAACTATGCTAAAAAGTACACACTTGGGACTTAATTCTCTTATGAATATTAGAATATTTATCTTAATAATCTAGATTACATGTTATATATGTAGTTAACAGGTTGATTATGTAAAAAGTACACACTCATTGGTTTAAAATTCATTCATGAATGGCAGAGGCAAGGTACAGGACAATGCCGTAGAGACTGACCATATATACATATGATGAGCCCCAAAGCTCCCTCTCCATTCAAGCTATGACCAGGGAGGGCCAGACAATGGCTGCTGATGACACAGCAGATAGACCTATAGGCTCCCCCCCCCCATTCTTAGCTCACAAGGATGGTAGGGTTGCAGACACGCATACTGCTCAGAAGCTGATTCTATATGTTGAGATACCACCTATAGAGAGTTATGGGGTCTTTGACTGGCCAGACAGTACTACATTGGATCCCTCTCTCTGGTTACGGTTCATTTTCCCTTTGCCTACACATACACCGAATAGTCCTGGCCTATTTACATATTCTCCTCTGTTTTCATACACCTGACAACACTGAGATTACCAAATAATTCTTCTCTTAAGGGGTTAACTACTGCACTGTAATTGTTCAGTGGTCACATTCCTCTTGGTAAGGGTAAGAGAGACTCTTTAGCTATGGTAAGCAGCTCTTCTAGGAGGATACTCCAAAATCAAACCATTGTTCTCTAGTCTTGGGTAGTGCCATAGCCTCTGTACCATGGCCTTCCACTGTCTTGGGTTAGAGTTCTCTTGCTTGAGAGTACACTCGGACACACTATTCTATCGAACTTCTCTTCCTCCTATTTTGTTAAAGTTTTAATAGTTTATATAGGAAATATTTCTTTTAATGTGATTGTTCTTAAAATTTTCTTTTTATCCTTGTTTCCTTTCTTCACTGAGCTATTTTCCCTGTTGGATCACCTGGGTTTATAGCCTTCTGTTTTTCCAACAAGGTTGTAGCTTAGCAAATAATAATAATAATGATAATAATAATTAGTTACCTGTCCTACATCCTGGCTGCGTCCTCAGGATAAGGATGCTTTTCTGTCCTAGCTACTTAAGACGCTTTTCTGTTCGCAAGAAACTATCGAGCTTGAGCGGACCT
>NC_090744.1:21665483-21677983 GCF_036898095.1 Palaemon carinicauda
GTCACATAGATCCTCCCTCTCTCTCTCTCTCTCTCTCTCTCTCTCTCTCTCTCAACATTTACAAATACTGTTTATAACTGGAATGAAATTTCACATATGTGGTGCATTTCTTTTGTTGGGAGAAATGTGCTGCTGATGAAACGCGTCTGAATATATTTATAGCCACTTTTGATTTATATTTATTTTTGTACTGCGGTTTGGCCATGATCAGGCGGGAAAGTGTTGATTAGCGTAGATGTAATGTTCGCCATATTTTTTTTTCTCTGGAGCCACCTGTTGCTAAGGGAAGGGAAAGGACTTCATATAGAATATATGTATATATATATATATATATATATATATTTATGTATATATATATGTATATATATAAATATATATATATATATATATATATATTTATGTTTATATATATGTATATATATAAATATATATATATATATATATATATATATACTGTATGTACACGAATTAATGTTATATACATGTATACACCTATAAGCGCTGAAATTATTTATGAATACGTTTGTATGTACATAAGAGTTACACAATATTTACATACATACACTCGCGTGCGCGCACACACACGCACACATATATATATATAAATTATATATATATATATATATATATGCTTTTGATTTATATCTTCTCTCTAATTCAATTTTCATTGAAGACAATTGCCCTAGTGTCATCAATGTGTATCCTACAGGAATCCTCCTATTTCCTCATCTTCTCAAGATTCTCATTTGTAAATCTTTAGTCTGAAGACACGATGTCTTCACGCGCTATGACTCTGACCGAATTACTTCTTATATTACTAAGGAAAGCATTTGTAACATGACATGGGAACTAATATATTAGCGACTGAGGCAAGACGTACACTTTCTAATATTTGATGGAAAATATTTCCGCTAGAGGAGGTGAACAGCGTAGAAGATCGCTGAGTCACTTGTTGTGGGAATGGAATTTTAATGGAATAAATAGAAGGGATTTTTTTTTTTTTTTTTTTTTTTTTAATTTCGTTAATTATTATTATTGTCTTTTATTCATGTTTTATTTTCGGAATGTATTGTTTTAAGGGTAATAGTGTTGTAATAATAATAATAATAATAATAATAATAATAATAATAATAATAATTTTAGTGACAATTGGGATTTTTTAAAGGATTATGGTGATGATGATAATAATAATAATAATAATAATATGATGATGATGATGATTATTATTATTATTATTATTATTGTTGTTGTTGTTATTGTTAATATAATTGATATTATTATTATTATTATTATTATTATTATTATTATTATATACCAAAACACGGATTTAGCATGTATTAAACACCCTTTCTATGTGTCCTATTATTGTATTTTTACAATAGAATTATATAATAGAAAAAGAAGTGTCAAGTGACCATATACAGAATAATATGTTACCTCATTCACAATATACTATATATATAATTTATATGAAAGTGCAAATGATGTACTATCAACATTGATTATTTCATTTTTATATTTGTCTAAATATAGATTGGGATTTTTCAGTCGAAAAAAAAATCAAGCACAGTGTCTGCTTGTAAGCAAAGAACAGTTGATTTCTTAAACAGTTTTATACCCTATTAAAAGTATAAGGACTATAAGAACTGAACAGTTTCCCTCTTTATTCCCGTGTGGGGTGTCGGTGTGAAGTGGTATTTAGACGGGAAAAGTAGTCGACAAGCTTCGATATATTTATTCTCGTGTGGGGTGTTGGTTGGAGGTGGTATTTAGACGGAAAAAGTAGTCGACAAACTTTAAGATATTCCTGTGTGGGGTATTGGTGTGAAGTGGTATTTAGACGGAAAAGTAGTCGACAAGCTTCGATATATTCCCAGTATTCCTGTGTGAGGTGTTGGTGTGAGGTGGTATTTAGACGGAAAAAGTAGTCGACAAACTTCGAGATGTAGTCGTTTTGCATCTGTAACATTTTAGCAGCCCAGTCGTTTCTCCCAGTCGCTCCTAAGGATGAATGGAGAGAGAGATCATGAAATAACTAGTATGGAAGAGAGGCAGCAGGTGTGGAAGGAAAATAGGAAAGAGGAAGGAAAGGTAAAGCATCGACAGAAAAGGACAGCAGGAGGAGGAAGCCTCACCGACGAGTACTCGAGTGATTCAGAAATTGATGACAGAGAAATTGAATCCAGAGAAGAAGAAGAAGAGGTTGTAGAAGACGGATTTGACGATCCAGAACAAGAAATCATTCAATTCGAACCTGACGGGTTTGTCGTTGACAGCAAGAAAATGGTCGGTCGAAGGAAAGAAATGGAGACCGTTAATTCAAATGGCAAACGGTCAGTTGGTAATGGCAGCATTACAGGAAGCAAGAGAGAAACAAACGCACGTGATAGGAGCAAGGAATCGTCGAAGACATCCCTCTCGGAAGCGAAACGCGGGCATGGAAGAGAAATCCGATCTCATTCTGAAGTCAGAAGCCAGGTCTCGGCTAAGGTAAAAACGACAAGGAAGGCCTCTGGGAATTCAGATTCTCTTGCCGCTGTGGCTAAGGTCCGCAGACCACCCGGGAATGAAAGCGAGAGCAGAATTATCAATAATAGGGAACGCAAGATTAATAACCGAGACTCACCACCAGAAAGTAAAACGAAATCGGCCGAGAAGGATCTTCTGTTGAAATCGAAATCGAAAACTCAGAATCTCGAGAGAGCCAAAAAGACCTCACCAACGCAATCTCTAACAAAAACCAAAGGAAGCGAATCTCAGACTCGTAATATCACCAATACTCAGTCGAAACTAGGCGAAATAAACGTCAAATTGACCGGTACTTCATCAGATACTCAGCAGAAACTGATTGGTGAGAAAGAAGCAACGGATGATGATTCTAAATCTGCAAAGAGATCCCTGATAACTAATTCTCAGTTCAAATTCAAAGAAACCCTCTCTCAAACAAAGGGCCCTCAGACACAGCCCAAACGACTAGCTACGCCATTGCATTCCAGGCCGCTGGAAATGGCCATCTCCTCTGATTTGATAAAACGACAAGTGGCTTCCCGCCAGATTGAAACAAAACCTTTACCTTCTTTCCCTGTTGTCACAACACCCTCAGAAGTTCTCAAGCAGGAGGTGATTACCAGCCTGAAGGAGTCGCAGAGGCAAAAGGCGTCCCCATCTGAAGAAGAATGTCATAGCCTCCAAAGTGAGTCAAAAACAATGTCGCCAAGTCCTCCTGAAGAGCCGAAATTGGAAAAGAGAGTATCTTCTCTCATTGAGCCAAAAGATCTGGCGACTCATGGCTCCAGCGAACCGCCGAATGAGATGTCAATACGGGAGCCGACGATACCATCTTTGGAGTCACAATCCAAGACGCAAACGACTATGGCTTTGGAGTCACAATCGAAGACTCAAACGACTCTGTCTTCGGAGTCACAACCAAAGATGCAAAGAATTCAGTCTTTAGAGTCACAATTGAAGACGCAAACGACTCCAGCTTTGGAGTCACAATTGAAGATGCAAAAGACTCCAGCTTTGGAGTCACAATCGAAGACACAAACGGCTACGGCTTTGGAGCCACAATTGAAGACGCAAACAACTCCGGCTTTGGAGTCACATTTGGAGATGCAAACGACTCAGGCTTTGGAGTCGCCATCAAAGACACAAACGACTCCAGCTTTGGAGTCACAATCGAAGATGCAAACGACTTCGTCTTTAGAGTCAAAATCGAAGACGCAAACGACTCCAGCTTTGGAGTCACAAACGGAGATGCAAACGACTCCATCTTCGGATTCACAATCCAAGACGCAAACGACTACATCTTTGGATTCACAATCCAAGATGCAAATGACTCAGGCTTCGGGGTCACAATTGAAGACACAAACGTACCCCGCGAGCTTCCGAAAACCAACAACGTTCTCGAATTTAAGGATGTCGAAAACAATGCCTTCTTCCAAGAATTCGGGAAGTGTTCTGGAGAAAGTTAACATATACGAAACGACAGAATTGGTACAGAATTCCGCTTTTCGCCATTATACTGCTGGAGGAATAAGCATCGTTGTGGACCCAGAGAGTGGAGTCCAGGATGGCACCTGGAAACCCACCGAGGATGAGAGTACCCCTGTTGATTTTGTCACTGCCAAAGCGGTGTGTATCATAACTTAATTTACATATTTTTGAACAACATGAAACGTATAAGATGCTATATACTAAGGCTTGCTTCACACGAGCGGATTTTTTCCTTACTGAAATATTTCCTCTCGTTCACACGAGGATTTTGCCTGAACAGTCTCATAGTTTCTATAAGCCGCTACTCTAGAACCGCGGTGATTAGCAGTGCAAGCGGCTAGTAAATCACTACTGCTCGGAAATTCTTCCGACCGGCAATGTGTGAAGAGCCTTGTTGATCCTCATTGGTTTCTAATCCGAGCGGACAAAACCGCGTGGCATCAATCCACTCGTGTGAAGCGAGCCTTAATCTCTTGCTTTGATTTGAGAGCTTAAGCTCTTGCTTTGATTTGAGAGTTATAAAGTCCCATGCATGCACAAATACATGTAATATCTGATATTTTATGTATAAACTTGAGAAATAACAATTATGGTATTTATTGTTCATTGAGGAGGAAACATCCTAACACCATTGTTCAGTTAGTTTGTGTAAAATTCTTGTTATTACAAAATTACTCTTTTAAATAGAAATTAATTGGAACGGTAATTTATACAATGAATTTCACAAATCAGGATGATTCGTCCTTAATTACTTTTGGTTACTTTCTAGACTTTTAGGTCTTATTGTAACCTGTTAATGCTTGTTCCAAAGTGTAGTTATTCACTTCTATTTATGGATAACCGTGACCTTCCACTGTCTTGGGTTAGACTTCTCTTGCTTGAGGGTACACTTCACTTCTATTTATGGATAACCGTGACCTTCCACTGTCTTGGGTTAGACTTCTCTTGCTTGAGGGTACACGTAAGCACACTAATTTATCTATCTCCTTATTTCCTTTACTCACTGGGGTATTTTTTCCCTGTTGGAGCCCTTGGGCTTTACAGCATCTTTCTTTTCCAATTAGAGTTTTAGTTTAGCTAGTAGTAATAATAGTAACAGTAATACCATTGTTTTTTTTTTTTTTTTTTTTTTTTGTAAACCATCCTCTTTTATCCCAGGTTGTGATTGGCATGATTAAATAATTTTTGTTTCAGTGTCTTGAAGGCTTGGGAGAGAGAGAGAGAGAGAGAGAGAGAGAGAGAGAGAGAGAGAGAGAGAATATTGTAACTTGACTTTCAATTTGTGATATTTTCATGTCACCTAATATATTGAGATCTTTCATTTTCCATTCCATTTCACAAACTCTCTCTCTCTCTCTCTCTCTCTCTCTCTCTCTCTCTCTCTACGAATTATCATCATTACTCTCTTTTTGACATGACTAATTAGGAAGTCATCCTGCCTCCAATTTTCTGATTTTTTTGTCTTTTGTTTTTTTATTCTGGTGAAGAGGCTGCCATTAGACCTTTTTTCATTTTTTACAGTTAGTTGTAATTAGACTTAATGAGTAATTACTCCTCTAATTGGTTATATCTCTTTCAGGTTCAGTTCTGGGGGTCAACTGTATATGTGTGTCACTTAACCGACACTTTCTATTTACCATCCATTTTGTTTTTTTCAGATCCAATTGTTTTCATGATCTATTTTCCACATTCTGTTTAAGTAAATATTTTATTTTCCACTATTTTTTTTTACTTTCTTTTTATTTCATGCTTCTGTTTTATTTCACTATATTTTTCCATTTTTTTCTACTCCATCTTGCAATCCAAATTTATTTAATTTTGTCATTACATTTAATTTTATATCTTCATTTGCAAATCCATTCTTTATCCACACTTTCTTCATTTCATTATATATTTCTTCTTCATTTCACGCTTTTTCCACACGCTTTTTCTTATTTTTCCATAATTTTGATTCCTCCATTTCGTTTCCCCAACTCCATTTTGTTTAATATCGCTCGCAATGTTGTTTCATTTCATCAAGTTCTTTATTCCCCATTTCACATTTTCTTTTCCATTCGGTTTTCCTCTTCATTCTCCATTTTGTTTTTCAGCTACATCCCATCCCGTCACCATTTTGTTTTTCCAACCGGTCTCGGTTAACCATAGCATAGTATTTTCTCATATTTCTAGTTGTGTTATTTAACTTATGGTTATTCATATAACAAAAGCGAATTTAGTTTCCCTATTTATTACTAGGTCTGTCTATGGAGTTCAAAGGCTAACACACATGTAAGATAATTTAGATTTCTTGTACCGAATTCTAAATATCATTCATCATCAATCATTGCATTATCTAATATTCAATGTATTTGTAGCATTTGTAATCATAATTTTTTGAATTATCCATGAACATCTTCATTAGAGATTATGTTTAATGTTAATGTTTATACGTAATATGTTGTCAAGGAGTTCGCCATAGACGTTTCCTGTACGTGTGGGCAGATTTAGAGTTTGAATTTTCTAAAGATTCGAATCTCATGCTGATAAGGGATCACAAATTTATTCCCAATTTTCATCCATTTACTCTTCTTCATACACCCCCTTCTTCTTCTTCTTCTTCTTCTTCTTCTTAGTTTTTTAGGGAGGCTTGAATTAGTTCTACATACTCCCTCTCCTCCTCCTCTTTCATCTTCTTCTTATTCTTCTTCTTCATCTTTTTTTTTCTTCTTCTTCTTAGTTTTTTAGGGAGGCTTAAATTAGATCTACATACTCTTCTTCTTCTTCATCTTCTTCTTCTTCTTCTTCTTCTTCTTCTTAGTTTTTTAGGGAGGCTTAAATTAGTTCTACATACTCCCCCCCCTCCTCCTCTTTCATTTTCTTCTTCTTCTTCTTCTTCTTCTTCTTCTTCTTCTTCCTAGTTTTTTTAGGGAGGCTTAAATTAGTTCTACATACTCCCCCCCTCCTCCTCTTTCATTTTCTTCTTCTTCTTCTTCTTCTTCTTCTTCCTAGTTTTTTTAGGGAGGCTTAAATTAGTTCTACATACTCCCCCCCCTCCTCCTCTTTCATTTTCTTCTTCTTCTTCTTCTTCTTCTTCTTCCTAGTTTTTTTAGGGAGGCTTAAATTAGTTCTACATACTCCCCCCCTCCTCCTCTTTCATTTTCTTCTTCTTCTTCTTCTTCTTCTTCTTCTTCTTCTTCCTAGTTTTTTTAGGGAGGCTTAAATTAGTTCTACATACTCCCCCCCTCCTCCTCTTTCATTTTCTTCTTCTTCCTCTTCTTCTTCTTCCTAGTTTTTTAGGGAGGCTTAAATTAGTTCTACATACTCCCCCCCTCCTCCTCTTTCATTTTCTTCTTCTTCTTCTTCTTCTTCTTCCTAGTTTTTTAGGGAGGCTTAAATTAGTTCTACATACTCCCCCCCTCCTCCTCTTTCATTTTCTTCTTCTTCTTCTTCTTCTTCTTCTTCTTCTTCCTAGTTTTTTAGGGAGGCTTAAATTAGTTCTACATACTCCCCCCCTCCTCCTCTTTCATTTTCTTCTTCTTCTTCTTCCTAGTTTTTTAGGGAGGCTTAAATTAGTTCTACATACTCCCCCCCTCCTCCTCTTTCATTTTCTTCTTCTTCTTCTTCTTCTTCTTCTTCTTCTTCTTCCTAGTTTTTTAGGGAGGCTTAAATTAGTTCTACATACTCCCCCCCCTCCTCCTCTTTCATTTTCTTCTTCTTCTTCTTCTTCTTCTTCTTCTTCTTCTTCTTCTTCTTCTTCTTCTTCTTCTTCTTCTTCTTCTTCTTCTTCCTAGTTTTTTAGGGAGGCTTAAATTAGTTCTACATACTCCCCCCCTCCTCCTCTTTCATTTTCTTCTTCTTCTTCTTCTTCTTCTTCTTCCTAGTTTTTTTAGGGAGGCTTAAATTAGTTCTACATACTCCCCCCCTCCTCCTCTTTCATTTTCTTCTTCTTCTTCTTCTTCTTCTTCTTCTTCCTAGTTTTTTTAGGGAGGCTTAAATTAGTTCTACATACTCCCCCCCTCCTCCTCTTTCATTTTCTTCTTCTTCTTCTTCTTCTTCTTCTTCTTCTTCCTAGTTTTTTAGGGAAGCTTAAATTAGTTCTACATACTCCCCCCCTCCTCCTCTTTCATTTTCTTCTTCTTCTTCTTCCTAGTTTTTTAGGGAGGCTTAAATTAGTTCTACATACTCCCCCCCTCCTCCTCTTTCATTTTCTTCTTCTTCTTCTTCTTCTTCTTCTTCTTCTTCTTCCTAGTTTTTTAGGGAGGCTTAAATTAGTTCTACATACTCCCCCCCCTCCTCCTCTTTCATTTTCTTCTTCTTCTTCTTCTTCTTCTTCCTAGTTTTTTAGGGAGGCTTAAATTAGTTCTACATACTCCCCCCTCCTCCTCTTTCATTTTCTTCTTCTTCTTCTTCTTCTTCTTCTTCTTCTTCTTCTTCTTCTTCTTCTTCTTCTTCTTCTTCTTCTTCCTAGTTTTTTAGGGAGGCTTAAATTAGTTCTACATACTCCCCCCCTCCTCCTCTTTCATTTTCTTCTTCTTCTTCTTCTTCTTCTTCTTCTTCTTCCTAGTTTTTTAGGGAGGCTTAAATTAGTTCTACATACTCCCCCCCTCCTCCTCTTTCATTTTCTTCTTCTTCTTCTTCTTCTTCTTCTTCTTCTTCTTCTTCTTCTTCTTCTTCCTAGTTTTTTAGGGAGGCTTAAATTAGTTCTACATACTCCCCCCCTCCTCCTCTTTCATTTTCTTCTTCTTCTTCTTCTTCTTCTTCTTCTTCTTCCTAGTTTTTTAGGGAGGCTTAAATTAGTTCTACATACTCCCCCCTCCTCCTCTTTCATTTTCTTCTTCTTCTTCTTCTTCTTCTTCTTCTTCTTCTTCTTCTTCTTCTTCTTCCTAGTTTTTTAGGGAGGCTTAAATTAGTTCTACATACTCCCCCCTCCTCCTCTTTCATTTTCTTCTTCTTCTTCTTCTTCTTCTTCTTCTTCTTCTTCCTAGTTTTTTAGGGAGGCTTAAATTAGTTCTACATACTCCCCCCCTCCTCCTCTTTCATTTTCTTCTTCTTCTTCTTCCTAGTTTTTTAGGGAGGCTTAAATTAGTTCTACATACTCCCCCCCTCCTCCTCTTTCATTTTCTTCTTCTTCTTCTTCTTCTTCTTCTTCTTCTTCTTCTTCTTCTTCTTCTTCTTCTTCTTCCTAGTTTTTTAGGGAGGCTTAAATTAGTTCTACATACTCCCCCCCTCCTCCTCTTTCATTTTCTTCTTCTTCTTCTTCTTCTTCTTCTTCTTCTTCTTCTTCTTCTTCCTAGTTTTTTAGGGAGGCTTAAATTAGTTCTACATACTCCCCCCCTCCTCCTCTTTCATTTTCTTCTTCTTCTTCTTCTTCTTCTTCTTCTTCTTCTTCTTCTTCTTCCTAGTTTTTTAGGGAGGCTTAAATTAGTTCTACATACTCCCCCCCTCCTCCTCTTTCATTTTCTTCTTCTTCTTCTTCCTAGTTTTTTAGGGAGGCTTAAATTAGTTCTACATACTCCCCCCCCTCCTCCTCTTTCATTTTCTTCTTCTTCTTCTTCTTCTTCTTCTTCTTCTTCTTCTTCTTCTTCTTCTTCTTCCTAGTTTTTTAGGGAGGCTTAAATTAGTTCTACATACTCCCCCCCTCCTCCTCTTTCATTTTCTTCTTCTTCTTCTTCTTCTTCTTCTTCCTAGTTTTTTTAGGGAGGCTTAAATTAGTTCTACATACTCCCCCCCTCCTCCTCTTTCATTTTCTTCTTCTTCTTCTTCTTCTTCTTCTTCCTAGTTTTTTTAGGGAGGCTTAAATTAGTTCTACATACTCCCCCCCTCCTCCTCTTTCATTTTCTTCTTCTTCTTCTTCTTCTTCTTCTTCTTCCTAGTTTTTTTAGGGAGGCTTAAATTAGTTCTACATACTCCCCCCCTCCTCCTCTTTCATTTTCTTCTTCTTCCTCTTCTTCTTCTTCCTAGTTTTTTAGGGAGGCTTAAATTAGTTCTACATACTCCCCCCCTCCTCCTCTTTCATTTTCTTCTTCTTCTTCTTCTTCTTCTTGTTCTTCTTCCTAGTTTTTTAGGGAGGCTTAAATTAGTTCTACATACTCCCCCCCTCCTCCTCTTTCATTTTCTTCTTCTTCTTCTTCTTCTTCTTCCTAGTTTTTTAGGGAGGCTTAAATTAGTTCTACATACTCCCCCCCTCCTCCTCTTTCATTTTCTTCTTCTTCTTCTTCTTCTTCTTCCTAGTTTTTTAGGGAGGCTTAAATTAGTTCTACATACTCCCCCCCCTCCTCCTCTTTCATTTTCTTCTTCTTCTTCTTCTTCTTCTTCCTAGTTTTTTAGGGAGGCTTAAATTAGTTCTACATACTCCCCCCCTCCTCCTCTTTCATTTTCTTCTTCTTCTTCTTCTTCTTCTTCCTAGTTTTTTAGGGAGGCTTAAATTAGTTCTACATACTCCCCCCCTCCTCCTCTTTCTTCTTCTTCTTCTTCTTCTTCTTCTTCTTCCTAGTTTTTTAGGGAGGCTTAAATTAGTTCTACATACTCCCCCCCCTCCTCCTCTTTCATTTTCTTCTTCTTCTTCTTCTTCTTCTTCTTCTTCTTCTTCTTCTTCTTCTTCTTCTTCTTCTTCCTAGTTTTTTAGGGAGGCTTAAATTAGTTCTACATACTCCCCCCCCTCCTCCTCTTTCATTTTCTTCTTCTTCTTCTTCTTCTTCTTCTTCTTCTTCTTCTTCTTCTTCCTAGTTTTTTAGGGAGGCTTAAATTAGTTCTACATACTCCCCCCCCTCCTCCTCTTTCATTTTCTTCTTCTTCTTCTTCTTCTTCTTCTTCCTAGTTTTTTAGGGAGGCTTAAATTAGTTCTACATACTCCCCCCCCTCCTCCTCTTTCATTTTCTTCTTCTTCTTCTTCTTCTTCTTCTTCTTCTTCTTCTTCTTCCTAGTTTTTTAGGGAGGCTTAAATTAGTTCTACATACTCCCCCCCTCCTCCTCTTTCATTTTCTTCTTCTTCTTCTTCTTCTTCTTCTTCTTCTTCTTCTTCTTCTTCCTAGTTTTTTAGGGAGGCTTAAATTAGTTCTACATACTCCCCCCCCTCCTCCTCTTTCATTTTCTTCTTCTTCTTCTTCTTCTTCTTCCTAGTTTTTTAGGGAGGCTTAAATTAGTTCTACATACTCCCCCCCCCCTCCTCCTCTTTCATTTTCTTCTTCTTCTTCTTCTTCTTCTTCTTCTTCTTCTTCTTCTTCTTCTTCCTAGTTTTTTAGGGAGGCTTAAATTAGTTCTACATACTCCCCCCCCTCCTCCTCTTTCATTTTCTTCTTCTTCTTCTTCTTCTTCTTCTTCTTCTTCTTCTTCTTCTTCTTCTTCTTCCTAGTTTTTTAGGGAGGCTTAAATTAGTTCTACATACTCCCCCCTCCTCCTCTTTCATTTTCTTCTTCTTCTTCTTCTTCTTCTTCTTCTTCCTAGTTTTTTAGGGAGGCTTAAATTAGTTCTACATACTCCCCCCCCTCCTCCTCTTTCATTTTCTTCTTCTTCTTCTTCTTCTTCTTCTTCTTCTTCTTCTTCTTCTTCCTAGTTTTTTAGGGAGGCTTAAATTAGTTCTACATACTCCCCCCCTCCTCCTCTTTCATTTTCTTCTTCTTCTTCTTCTTCTTCTTCTTCTTCTTCTTCTTCTTCTTCTTCTTCCTAGTTTTTTAGGGAGGCTTAAATTAGTTCTACATACTCCCCCCCCTCCTCCTCTTTCATTTTCTTCTTCTTCTTCTTCTTCTTCTTCTTCTTCTTCTTCTTCTTCTTCTTCCTAGTTTTTTAGGGAGGCTTAAATTAGTTCTACATACTCCCCCCCCCCTCCTCCTCTTTCATTTTCTTCTTCTTCTTCTTCTTCTTCTTCTTCTTCTTCTTCTTCTTCTTCTTCCTAGTTTTTTAGGGAGGCTTAAATTAGTTCTACATACTCCCCCCCTCCTCCTCTTTCATTTTCTTCTTCTTCTTCTTCTTCTTCTTCTTCCTAGTTTTTTAGGGAGGCTTAAATTAGTTCTACATACTCCCCCCCTCCTCCTCTTTCATTTTCTTCTTCTTCTTCTTCTTCTTCTACCTAGTTTTTTAGGGAGGCTTAAATTAGTTCTACATACTCCCCCCCTCCTCCTCTTTCATTTTCTTCTTCTTCTTCTTCTTCTTCTTCTTCTTCTTCTTCCTAGTTTTTTAGGGAGGCTTAAATTAGTTCTACATACTCCCCCCCTCCTCCTCTTTCATTTTCTTCTTCTTCTTCTTCTTCTTCTTCCTAGTTTTTTAGAGAGGCTTAAATTAGTTCTACATACTCCCCCCCTCCTCCTCTTTCATTTTCTTCTTCTTCTTCTTCTTCTTAGTTTTTTAGGGAGGCTTAAATTAGTTCTACATACTCCCCCCTCCTCCTCTTTCATTTTCTTCTTCTTCTTCTTCTTCTTCTTCTTCTTCTTCTTCTTCTTCTTCTTCTTCTTCTTCCTAGTTTTTTAGGGAGGCTTAAATTAGTTCTACATACTCCCCCCCTCCTCCTCTTTCATTTTCTTCTTCTTCTT